>NW_026623287.1:406919-485929 GCF_030028575.1 Malurus melanocephalus
TCATTGTTTTTATAGTTGTATGCCATTATTTGGGCATCTAAGTCTGTATTGCACTGGCAATAAATACTTGATTTTTCAGTCACTAGCTATCAAACATGCTTTGTGAAATATGTAATTTCAGTGAATTTAAGCCAACTGAAGTGGCTAAAATTGTGGTTTTAAATCTTTACCAAGAGCTTCCTTGTCAAATCTGCATCTGTTGGGCATGGTAATCCACTAATCAGAGTAAAGTCCAAAGTCTTAACTTCTCTATTTACTTCTTTTCGGGCTATAGGATTTTTTTTTAAGCAGATCAATAAACAATCTCAGTGTTTTCATTTTACTAAGCAATATAATATGGATGAGTACTACTGTAGTGGTAAATCATTAATATACTCTTTAATCATAGAGTGACCATGTCCCACAGATGTGATTTAATCATGGAAAAAAGGCCAATGAAGTGTGAAGATCCATCAGAAGGGGTGTTTCTAACAGATCTGGAATAGGGTATGACACCATTTTAAAAGATGTTGTAGTATGAGAATATTTAGGATGCCATGTACCTTTGTAGTTATCACTAACATGATTGCTTTTATCATTATAAAATAAAAATCAAAACTCATGTCAGGTTTGTATTTGGCCAAGAAGCCAAATGGCTTTTTGGAACAAGAAGAGCACTGCAGCTTCCAGATTCCTTAGTCCCAAGATTTGTAAAGCTTTCACACTTACAGACATGTAACCCTAAAAACCTGTATTAACCTGTGCTTAACACACTTGATTCAATCACTCTGTCATACAGATAAAGGTGGTTAGACTAAGGGGACTGAAATTTCATGGAAAAAGATGGATCTTCCAAGGATGATCAATGTTGTTTTCAGTGGTAATGTTTCCTGGTTAGAGAAATCAGATTCTGCAGCCTCAGAAGAATAGACAGTATAAAAACTCCAACTGTGTTTATTAYAGAATTTGATACATTTATGAAAGGCTTTCCCATGCAACATGATACCAGGGGAGCTGCCAGTGACCCAGAAAGTCACCTCAGCATCCTTTGGGGTATGTTTATTTAGTTTAGTGGTTATTAATTTTCATTGCTGTTGGTGTGAGGAGTCTGAAATTTTGTTCTTCCATTTCCTGACTTAGAAACCAGACAAGATAATTTATCCTCCTGGTATCCTGAGTACTGAAAGTTAGCATCAATCAAATGGAACTTTGTCAATGAATAGAAGCACCTGTTGTTACGTCTTTTTAAATTGCTCTGATCCTCCAGATTTCCTGTGCATGTGTAACTCGTAATACCTGCACAAACAAGTGTGATCTTAAATATCTGTTGCTCTAATCAGGAATTTCTTCAGAATATCTTATTAGTTGGGCATACTGGCAACCCTGTGAGTATCTACTGTTCCTATTGTGTCCCTCCTCTGCTGTATTGTCACTTGCCCTTCACAAATGATTGCTCCATGATGAGATCCATGATCAGAAAAGGGCTTTTGCGATTGCTGCTCATTTACTGAAAGCTGCTGTTATCAACAGCTATCAGCCTGTCTGGAAACTTCCATAGAGGAGAGAGTGCTTGTGTAGTGATAGCATTAGCAAAGGAAGGTGGTTACCTGCACACCCACAGCCTGCTTTGAAATACCATACCCCATCTTTTCTTCTGGGTGAGCCAAGTTGAGAAGAGATGATGTGTTGTTCTTCTWTGCCTTTATCACAACCAAATTGCAATCCAATTTGGGGCATGTTTGTTCAGGAGATAGCTTGCATATGGCATTTCGATGGGTATCTTGTGATTGGGGCTGGCTCTCAGCCAAACACTAGTGATGCTGGATAAGGCACTAAGACTGGCATTCACTTTGCTGAAGAGCTTGTGATTCTCCTTCTGAAGGAGAGAGTGATGCTGCCTGATGTACTGAAGAAGTTTAGATTTAGTTCAGAAACTTTGTCCTAAACAGGATTTTGCATCATTCCTCGTGGTGCTTTGACTGGTGACAGCCAGGCAGGCTTTTCAGATATACAGATACTGTTTGGAAGGATTGTTTTTATACCTGTGACTTGACATTTACATGACTTCCTTTTGTGAAGGCTGACAGCAGAGTTTGCTGGAACGACAGCTGCTCTGCTCTATAAGAAAGGCCAAACACACAAGCAGAGCACTTTGCCTTGGCTAGTCTGTTTCCTGTGGCCATTTCTGTATGACTGTCTGAAAATCTTTATGCTAGAATTTTCTTTGATTTCAGAAAAGAGGACTGAAAAGTAATCACAGCTCATTTTCTGTTTATTAGGAAAACTCAGGTATGTTGGAAAGGTGCTGGTAAGGAGTTGAAATGCAGTGAACTTAAACCAGAGGAAGGAAAGGGCTTCAAAGGAAGGGCATGAATATAATTCTAGGTTAAATTTAGCTTAATACTCACTACAAATGGACCTCTAACCATGTATATTAAGTGAAGTCCTGACTTCATTGAAGATAAAGACAGTATTCTGATTGATTCAGTGGGGCCAGGGTTTCACCTATGGCTGGTATGATCTAATAGGTCACTGCTAATTAAGAGCATGTGTGGCCTCAATTCTTGCTGGCAGAATTCARTATCTTAGCACCAGTCACTGAGGGAGTGGGGAAGGCACTGGTCTCTAAAAGAGTGGTCTGGGGAAGCTATGTTTGGAATTGCTGCCCCCTSGTACAGCTTCAGATAGCAAAAAAAWTTTAGCATGGTTTGTATAGCTCCACTGAGATGAGAGAAAAGTAAAGCAAATACAGCAGATCCAAGAGTGAGAGCTCAACAGGGGGGAAAACCCCCAAAAACAACAGCGAAACCTGACACAACCACGGGCGTTACTGGATTCAAGGGCATTGAGCCTGAAGAGTGCTGTAAGAGATGAATCTCTGCTTGACAGCTCAGCAGTATATTGTCTGCATAATAACATGTAGATTGTAGGCAATCACTGTCTATTTTCTGTGATGAAAAATCCTTTTATTACAAGCAGATTTGATAATATTTATATTTCAGTTCCAGAACTCTCACTGACTGTTGAAGTGTTTCCCTACTTGTCCCTGCCCCCCTGCCTTTTGCCTAGTAGTCCTGAAGACGGCGTACCTTAGCTTGGAGGAGAGAAAGCTCTGGGGAAACCTGGCTGCAGCTTTTCAGTGGTTAAAGTGGTCTTTTAAGAAAGATGGGGRCAGACTTTTGAACAGGGTCTGTGATGGTAGTGGTCATCCTTTTCAACTACATGGACTGATTCAACTTAGATATGAAGAAATGTTTCACTATGAGAGTGGTGAAACACTGGTACAGGTTGCCCAGAAAGGTGGTGGATGCCCCATCCCTGGAAACTTTCAAGTTCASTTTGGGTAGGTTCTGAGCAACCTGTTCTAGTTGAAGATGTCCCCGTTCATAGCAGGGGATTGGACCAGGTGACCTTTAAAAGGTCCCTTCTATCCAAAACTGTTCTCTGATTCTGTGATCTCAAAGCTTTAAATGCACATGCTCTCTAGAAAGGAAAGCAGCTGTTTCTTATTGACAGCCAGGTTTCATMATTTGCCCGTGAAATCTCACTCTGGGCTTGAATATGGTCTGCAAGGTCTGTATTAGAATAGGACATTTTCATGCTTCTTAAAGGGAGGAAAAAATGTTAAGCTTTTTTTTCCTTTTCTTCCCTCTAGTAGTCTATGTTCCAATTTGATTTGCTTTAGATTTTTTTAAGAGTGTGGTTTCAAGGTTGTTGATCAGCTGATGTGAGCCAATTGGCTTTGTGGCGAGGTAGGGAAGGGTGATAGTGTTCAGGGATAAGAGACTGCCCTGAASTTCACACTGTGCTTCTCCTCCTCGCCTGCCACTCTCCTCCCTCCCTTCCAGCTCTGCTCAGCTGCCCTTTGGCTTTGTACACCCTGCACAAAGCAGTAGCAAGCAGACCAATCTCCCTTCTCTTTGCCTTGTGCTGGCTTGTACATTCTGCCATGTTTCTCCTCAGCTCCACCTGAGGGGACTGGAAAAGCTGTGGTTGTTCAGCAGATCGCTGCCATTAAACATGTGAAATCTACAGTGCTTCTTTTCTCCCTAAAAATATTTTTTTTATTTGCTGTGCAGACAAACAACCTCCCAAACAGCCTCACTTTGGAGCAGGTGGCTTTCAAAGGGGCTGTTTGATAACTTGATGTGAATGGATCTAAATTTGGATCCCTGCTGAAAAGATCCTGACATCTTATCTTTTGTCCCAGTGCTTATAGTGCTGCTGCTTTATACTGAGCTGACTCTGGAAACTGATCTGGCTGGAAAACACTCCCAGCCCAAGTGGCAGGGGAGGAAGCAATTTTCAGCCTGTTTGTCAAACTGCATCTGAAATGGCAATTCAGGTTCCAGCTACAAAAACGTATTGCTTGGGTTGTCTACTTATCACCAGTTTTGCATCATTAAGTGTTATGCATTCTTGGCCTGATATAATTGCAGCAGATTGCACACATGAACTGTTAATTATTTTATTTTTAAAACAGAAATTACGGAACAGGAAAATAACATTCCAGCATGTTTGCTTTTGGAGCTAACCTACCACGGCAATCTGTTAGTTTGATAATGGTTAAACTCGCAAGCCYTTGCCTCAGCAGAGTGCAGTAGGGTACCATTAAGGCAGCCATCTGTTGAGCATACTGGAGGCATGAATTGCCTCGCATTTTGGGTTTCTGAGTAGTTACAATGTGGTCTTGTTCTCTGAATGCCACTGATCCACACTGAAAAATGCTTGGAAAGATCAGAGTTCAGTGAAAGGTGAGCATCCAAATCTGGGATCAAAGACTGGGAACCCATTCAGCTGAGCTCTGGGTGTGGAGCAGGGAAGAGAGGAAGCCTCGTGGGCGAGGTAAATCATATGCTGATAGTAAGCACGACTCTGGCAAGAACCTGAGCTGCTTGGGTTGCTTAGCGATTCAACAGATCTGCAAAACTCCATTTGCAGACCAAGGCTGCCATTATGTTGGATTGATTCATCAGGATCAGCAGCTAAAACAAGTTATATTCTATCAGAGTTTTCCTGCATTAGTTTAAAAATGAATTTAGTTGGCTCTAAGTGGACATTTATTTTAGTATCTTGAAGAACTGACTTTCCTCTATTAAAGCAGCATAATGTATCTATATGGTGCCCTAGCTTGAACAGTACATAAAGATTAGTAAATAAGACCCCATTAAAAATACTTATAATGTAAGTAACATGGGTCCCAATAGCCTTTCTAATGTCCATTAATGCTTATTCTGAGGATCAGAGCTCATTTTACTGAGCCATTTAGTCAAACCGTGTGATTATTTAGAAAGTTAATTCATGCATACTAAAATCTAGCTTAAGTAATGCAGAGGGTAGGAGGTAAAACTCTATGGAGACGATAGTCCTTTTTGTTATTTAATGATCAGCCATAATTAACTTGCAAATTTGAAATAATTAGAACAAATTAAAGGTATTTAACTTTGCCTCCCTAAAGAAAAATTCAAATTGCACCAAATGCAGCTTTAAATTATTCAAGTCTCAGAGGTCTGTGCCGGGTTTTTTTACAATGCCTTTTCTATGATGAGAATACCAATCTGCTTTTTGTCAGAAAGCATCCTATCAAGTAATTGTTCTTTGTGTCTAATAAATGACAGCTATTCTTCTTTGTAAAAGTATTTCAGTCTCTGAAGACTACATCAGCATTTCCATGGCATTTTAATTCAATAAAACAAAAGGTTAATGTTTTTCTACTTTTTAAGGAATGCAAATACTAGCAGTATTCAATGGGTCCTGAATGACATTTAAAATTTGCCATTCACGCTCAGCAGGGATATCGCGATATGAGRCTCAGACAGATTGGAAGGAATGTTCAAGGTGTGTTTTGCTTTGGTGATCGTGAACTTGGATKTTCATAATGAGGCAGCAGTGCTGARACTCGCTTCTTTTGTGGTGGYACTACATCTCTTGCCTTCATATGTAGGGTAGGAAGGTTAACAAGGTCTTTATTTAGACAGTCTTCTCTGTTGTGTRCTTTCAGGGAGTAGCATGAAAATTCCTTGGATATCGTGGTGCCCTGCAGGAAGTCCTACTAACCATGGTGTATTTGAGAGACATGATGGGTAGTTGGATTTGGAAGTAGAGAAGAACCTCTTTTGCTAAATCTCTCCAGACATAAATAGCTGATTCCTTTGGACCATATGTTGAGTTTAAATTTCCAGGTTGCAATAGTCACATCATTTGTTTTACTAATTATTCCAGAGGTGAATGAGTAATTATGCTCTGTAACAGATTTTTTCTTTTCCTTATGTTTTCTTTGTTTAATTGTGGTACATAGTTAATTACTGAACTTATTTATCTCTCTGCATTATCCCTCTTCCTCCTTAGTCTGCACACCTTTTCATGTTAAGTGTCATCTTAAGATTTGAGGCTCTCTTTACTTGAGCAAAACTTTAGCATGAACTGTCCTCTGTTAAATACTAAACAATGAGGCTCTACCTAATTGTTTATTGAGGTTATAAATGCAAATACACTTGCCTTTGTTATTTATTATACCTTAGCTTATATAACTTCTTGGTGTCTGTTTCTGTTTGAATTGCCTCTGCCACTKCATTATTTAAAACAGAACTCAGTATTCTGGAGGTAGCTGCACCAKGTAGAAGACACTGCAGTGAACCCGTTGAGTAATCACCTCCTTATCTGCAAGCCAAAGGTCGCTGTCTTCACATGAGCACTGTAGGTTGTAATCAAATGTGCTTGAAACAACTCAAAAGCATCCAAATAATGACAACCTCACTGTTCTTTTAAATGCTGTTAATCATCCAAGTACTGGCAAATGGCATATCAGGTCCTGTTTTATCAGAGAAATCTCGTCAAGGATTACACCTTTAAGCTTCTTTAAGCAGTTGCTAGGATCCAAAACCACCTCTTGCTGCTCTTGGGGTTGCAGGAATTAGTAGGTTAATAATTTCATGTAATTCAAATAAGATACTAATTTAGTCCACCGTAAATTTTAAAAACACTTTGCAGTGTTATTAGTGGTCACACAGTTAGGAGCCCTAAAGTAAACGGAGGTTATTTGGAGAAGTTATATCCTACACTTCAGTCAGTTATTATAGGTCATAAGCCATTATATACTGTTCTGCATTAATAATACAGGAGTAATACTAATTGTCCAACAGGCTCAGTGGGCCCTATTAAACAGTGTCTTATAGAGCACATTGATGTGAAACTTTTAATTTAGCTATCATTTCCTGCTTTTCCCTCAGATCTACAGCAAATCAGTAGTGTAAGCTTTTAGGTGAAAGATTCTTGTAATTCAACTTCTGGTAAGCTGTATCCTAACTAATATAAAYTCAGGGACAATCTTTGGGTTGCCAATGTAAAATTGGTACTTAGCCTGGAAAAATATTTATCCTGGAAATATGGAATTGTTTAGGTTGGAAAAGACCTCTAGGATCATGGAGTCCAGCTGTGAGCTGTAATCTTCTGTTAACTTAGTAAAGCTCTTTGTCACTTCCATGATTGCAAGCAGGTCAGTATAACCTTAGGATAATTGCATTATTTCATATGGATAACACGAAGATACTTCTTAATATTTTTAATTTTTTTTACAAGGCAGCATTTTATGATGGGGACCAATGACTTACACATGTTGGGAATTGTAATTTAAAGCAGCAGTTATTTTCCAGAGAGCAGAATTGGAAAGCAGTAGGTTATCTTTACTGAGAGAAATGTTGGTCTTCATGGACTCCCGTCTTGCTGTCTTCCTRGAGCATTTTGAGATACCTTTGTCTGGAGAGCTTGACGTCATGATTGCTCCCCATCACCAGATTTGCCTCCTGTTTATGATCTTGTGTTAAAGTTCATCTTGAACCATAATTGTTCTGGTTAGCTTTCTCTTTTCTTACTTTACTCAAAAGTGCTGCACTTCAGCCCCAAATGCTCTCCCACCAGTTTGCTTGTGCATTCTCTATCCTCTTTAAAAGTACCTCTGTTCATTCATCTCACCTCTTTGTGTCCTCTCATCCATTTTTTTTCTTGAATCAGCTTATCATCATCCYTGAAAGCTTTTAAATWACRCATAAATGTGACACTTAGGGRTGTGTCCAATTGTGGCCTTGGCAYTGCTGGGTTTACATTCAAACTCAGGTGATCTCAAAGGTTCTTTCCAATGTAAATGATTCTTTGATTSTATGATTTGCTTCCCTTTTGCAAACAAAAATTTCAGATTTCTCTTCACATAATCTTCTCTGTTTCCTCTTTATTCTAGCAAAGTGAGCATTTTTTAAACTGCTCTGTCCTCCAATTGTGGCCCATTGTGCTGGACAAAGTATACTTTGCAGGTCTTCATCCCACTGGTCCTGTCCTGACCACTCAAGAAATCCAGAACATTAATGCTTTAGGGAATGTGCTCAATGCCACAAAACTCCAATTGCACTTGTCAGAGTGCTGCTGGCTGCTGATAACCAGAGACTCCTGATAAAGTGGGTTGATAACTCTTCCAACCTGAGGCATCCTGCTTTTAGAAATTATACGTGGATTTAACAAGAGCTCAACCAGCAACATGATGGTTTTTCTTCTGGAGAGTAAAAGTAGGGTAGAGAGCTGGGTGCAATGTTAATAGGCTGAATGTATCATGTAACAACGTGATCTTTCCTCCTTTCCAGTGTCCCAGTGTTGAAACATGAAGATTATATGCTGCAAACATCTCCAGTGACCAAAAACTCCAGAAAACCAGGGAACAGTCATGGGAGCAGTTCAGGGAAGAAAATGGTTGGCTTTGGTGCAAACATGGATAATGGACAAGCCTCTCTAATGCAGACCAAGAGGGACGGCACCAAGTCCAGGAAAGGTAAGGGGAAACATACTGTGTTGTAGGGCCATGAGTGTGGTGGTGTGTTTAAAAGGTATCAGTAAAATGCACAATTAAAGGAAGAGGATTGCAAGTGTTTTAAACAGCCTAAGAGAAGGTAGTCGCTGCATTTAAAACAATAAAAAAAATCTTAAGTAACAACTGGTGTTCCTGGCTGCTGTTCTGATGAAAGGGAAAAAAATAGCCCCTTAATCTCAAAAAGCTCCTTCTATGATTTATGTTTTAATGTTCCCAAAAGGCAGCGAGAATAACTGCAGTGGGGCTTGCTCTTTAAATGTAATCTTCTTTACATTATTTTCCTTCTCGAGTGACAACTTCACCATCACAACCTGCTATTTTGCCACACAGGGATGTCTGTACTGCTAGAACCTATCCTGCCCCTAGCTTAGTGCCTCCACTTAAGGAGCAGAGAAGCAATCTTTTCTCTCTTAGGAAGAGAAAAGGTTGGGAACAAAAGCAGCTTGGATGTTTTGCTGCTTAGCCTTGAACATAATCCTTGGTTCAATTATGAACTAGCTTTTTTTTTTTTTTTTTATTTTAACTTGTCAGCCAGTTTGCCGTATATGTCAGCATAAAAATAAAGAAAATGGCAAAATGAGAAGAAATGTGGTGCAGTTCTCAAAAGAACAAATAACTTGTGTTATTGGTTAAGACCGTACCAACATTAAAAAGCAGTCCCTGTGAAGAAACTTTCAAAAGGGTATCATCAGCCTGGACCCAAACAGTGGCTGAGGTTAATCTCTTCCAAGGCACAGCTACAAAAGTTGGAAGCCTGTAAAGGGCTTGTGTCCAAAAAAATCAATTTCTAATTTGAAACAAAATCATTTTTGACTAACAGGGGTTCAGGACCCATTACTTTTGCTGTATAGTCTGCTGACATTTCACACTTTCTGTTGTGCACAATGAATCCTAATAGTCATTTTATAACATTGCTACACCAATCAATTTAAGCAAGAGAAAGCCGTTACAATTCTGCAAAGTTTCAGGGGCAATTTTCACTGATGGTTTTCTTTTATGGKTTTTTTCAGCTATCATTTTTTTTCTTCTCTTTTCCTYTTCCTTCTGCCCCCCTCCTTCTCAATGCTGTAGTGATGAAACTAGGATTTTTCACAGCTGGATGATGGGTTTTGTTCCTTGGATGGGGATAGTCCCCRAAAAGTAATTTATTTTCCATAGATTCAGGGAAATATATCCAACCTGGCCTCTTCTTCATTCATTCATTTCATTTTGTAGGACTGAGGAGAAGACACAWGCTGCATCTGGCTATTGCACATAGCAACTGAGCTGCACCTATGCTGATTCAGTGATTATAGAGGTCAGCATGATCTCTGAAGATAGTGGGCATCTTTTGCAAACACTGGGATTGCTGGCTTTTATGGTGTGGAGTGCATGGCTAAATTTGACTTACAAACATTGGCACTTGCTGTGATAGCAGATAAAGTTCAAAGGAATGCTTTCAAGCTGTGGAACAACCTCAGGTCTATTACTGATTTGAATGGTTGTTTATCACAAGGCAAATTACCTAGCACTAATCACTGAAGTTGAAGTCTTCTGTATTTAGTACCTTTTTAATTGGCTTCCTTCTGTTATATATTTGGACTCCTTTAGCAAGCACACACACTCTTGTAAAGTGTTTTTTTCCATCTTTAGGGATCACTGGGACACAATGTCAAGATTTTTAATTCTGGGTAGCCTGGATTTAGTTGGCCGTGTCCTTGCTTTTGCTGGATGTTCCCATCTGCTGCTGACCTGGGWTTTCTGGTTCAAAGCAGTATGAGAAAGGGGAATGAAGTCCACAAGGTGACATCTTGAGGCATGAAACTCAATGCCATTTAGCCACAAAAGGTGGCCTTTTGGTCAGAACACAGCAGTGCTCTGTACAGAAACCGGTACAGGTGAAAACTTCCAAACCCTCACATGATAGCCTATCGCTACAGAGGTTTATTTTTTCTCATGCCCGTGTTAGTCTGGTCTATTTGATTTACGTGTTCTTCAGGATGGTGACTCTATCCAAGCACACCTTAGTGCAGTGCCAGTGCTGATGTTGGCCCTTGGGCTTGCTGTTCCACTGGGAATGGTGGCTGTATCTGTAGTGTCCCTCCAGAGCAACATAGGCACTTGCATCAGGGTTAAAATTATTGATCAGGAATCTGCCTCTATCCTGGAATGGTGGAAGGCYTTCCTGCCTACAGGGCTGCCCACTTGCTGTGACAACAGTGGGTTTGGAAAGGGAGATTTCTTAACAAATCCACTTTTTCTTACTCCCTGACAACGGTTAGTAATGGGGAGAGGAGCATTGTTACTGTGGTCCCTTCACCCTGTGGAGTGGAAAAGGTCACTTCTGCTCTCTTTTCAGGGTAGAAACTTACTGGTTCAACTTAGGCAATCAATTTTTATTCCCTCACTGTTGCTTTTTTGTYTTCTGTTTCTGCTTGCTCCTTAGTTTTTATTCCTGTGCTTTAGCAGGTGTTTGTGTGTTGTAGTCAAACTTTTTTAGTTTTACCAGCAAAACTTTAAGCAGTTGAAGGAATCCTGAAGTCTTAGATCCTTTCAGCAGTAAATTGTTTTTATTGGTGTCACCACCAGCTATGTCAACGTGTACTAAAACCTAACAACTTGTCTAGTTAAAAAGCACTGGAGTACAGAAATGTGTATTTCTCTTCCATTCTGCTCTGGAAAATTTTGCTGTGGGGCTGGGAAACTTACATCCATTGCACTGTGCAATATTGGCCAAATCTCTACATTTCTGTTTTTAACTATTCCTCTTTACAAACCTTTCCTGAAACACCTCTGTGTTGAAACAAAAGAACTGATTTCCCCTTTGTTTCTTTTTGTTGGACATATCATCTGCATGATGTTGTATAGCATGCATAGTTTCTTTTCCATATAAAAAGAGAAAAGTCASAGAAGAAAATTTTTTTCAGCTCATTTTAGCCCTGTACTTTTCCAGGGGCTGATTTCTCTATATAGTGTTTGTTTTTCAGTAGTTTTTCTAATGTAGCTTCTTAGGGATTCAGGATCTGGAACTTCTTCCCCTGAGGGAAGACTCTTCTCTACAATTGAATAGAGCAATTAGTTAATATTAGTGAAGTGCTTTGAAGATGTGAAGTACTATATAAATGTTAAGTCTTATGAATATTGCTATTATTCAAGTCATAAAGATTTCTTTTATGATTATCAACCTAGATTTCCCATTGCTTGCTTTTCATTCCATTACTGCTTGAACCAGCCTCAACCATATTTCTTCATTCTGTGTGTTTACACTTTTAAAGCACAGACTGCTGTATTTCCCCACTTTCATAATGTTTTAGTTGTCTGTTTTTCAAGCAGAARTATATGGCTATTTGAGTTTTCTCAAATGATTCTTTAATCTACTTTAAATCATTCTTGTACCGAGTTAGCCAAATTGAAAATAGTACTCTTAACATTACCATTTAGGAGACATTTATAATTGCTTTGGAGATGGCTTGCCTTGCAAGCTTATTCCTTGGTTTTTTTTTTCTATTTCTTTGGTGCTCCAGGTTCTTTCAATTTGTGTCAGGGTTTAGATTACCACACTATGTAAGAGCTTTTTCTTTTTTCCAGGGGTAAATGTGTCTATTCTTTTTTCACGTTTCTTGCTTCTCTAGATCATCTGCAATGTCTCCAGTCTCGTACTGTCTTCTAACACCTGCAATCTAATTAATTTGCTGTCATTTGTATCACCCCAGTTCTCAATGACTTTTCATAAATAATTACCAGTCACTTCATAAATTCATTAACTAATTCCCTTTAGCCCTGAAATATATATCCTTCAGACTAAAGACTTTGTATCTTTTTTTTTCCCCTGGTAGTTTCTTTTCATCAGCTTTATATAGGTAGGTATTATAGATCAACAGGGTCTTCATTATCCTCTACTTGCCAATTTTCCTTTATTTTTTTCTTATAATATATTTTAAAATTAGTAGTAGCTTGGACATTTTTAGGAATGTTATTGATTTAATAATTTTTTTATATTGCTTGTTTCTTTTCCCTCAAAAGACTTGCATGCCTTTTCAAGGATGTATTTTTGAACATTTTTTTTGTTTAGATATACACCTATTTGGGATTTCTTGATACCCCTACTTTATGTCTGTGCAGCCTAACTGCCTCAGTAAATTCCTGCTGAGTTCCTTTTCTTGTTTTCTGTTTCTATGTCTGGTAATATTTTCAAACTTGGGTCTTTGAACAGTCCCCTTGAGGCTGTGTTGGCCACTTCTGAGTCCATATATTGTCTTTTTCACAGAAATACATCTCATTTGCTGCGGATGTAGTATGCTGACTATGTGCCAGCCTTTTCTTGTATTAGCARTTGAATATATTCTCCCATGTTAACAAGGTTTTTATTACTTTGGTATTAGTTTCTTAAAATCCAGCTGCCTCTTTCTGCTGTCACGTGAAATGATTTCTAAATATCTCTTATTCGATCGTGAAGCCAAAACTCTAAGCAAGAGGCTTCCAGTCTTTATATGCATACACACTCTTCTCATCATGGATTGGCACACTATCAAGTTACCAGGGACACACAATCAGCATATATCCCCATGATATTTCCAAGACTTCCTTCACTGATAATTAACTCTTTCTTAGGCAGGATTTTTCCCTGCTCAGTATTGTTGCACAGTTCATTATAGCAGGGTGATAAGAACCTGTTTTTTATTAGCCTACCTAAAATGCATCTTAAAATGTGTGGGTTTACAAAATTTCATATATTTGTATAAATCTTAGATCAATGAAGTGTTTTAAATAATTCCTTGGACATTTGTAAGTTTTGCACTGAAGCCAGAATTGCAACTTTGTKTTGCTTCTTGTTTCAGCATGGCTGATAGACCCACAGAGCTGAGAAGTACATGATCATGACAGGGTTACATAGAGAGCTAAACACTGGTTTGACTTTAATTTTTGCTGATGTATTCAGTTTTGCCTATACTAACTGTTTAGTTCAGTGATGTTGGTTGCACAGAACTAATTAGGCTAGATTAAAAATGCCCAAATCCACAGGCTTCTGTGAAGTACATCAGATAGCTTCTCATTTTCCTATTGCCCTTTACCTCTCATTTATCTGTATGCTATTTGTCTTACTAAATCTGATCAATGAAACTCAGTTCTCAGGTGAGCAAATGAAAAGTTGGCTGGACCACCAGCCTTCAAGGGTTGTCTTCAGTCCAGCTGGCAGCCAGTTCGTAGTGGTTAGCTGCTTAACATCAACAACCTGGGCAGCAGGACAGGATGCACCTTGGGCGAGTTTGCAGGCTTGGGGAAGCAGTCAGTGTGCTGGAGAGCAGGGCACAGTATTCAAGGGACCTTAACAGGCTGGGAAAATGGTTTGGCAGAGGCCTGTTTAGGTTCAGCAAAGGGGAATGTCAGTTCCTTCAACTGGGTTGAACTGATCTCATGTAGCAGGAYAACCTGGAAAGCAGTGCTGGTGGAATAGAATGTGATGAGCAGCGAGGAATCAGTGATGTGCCTGTGTGATGGAGTAACAGAACCTCTTACTGGGCCATAATCACAGAGCTGTGGTCATCAGGGTGCTGAAATGGCACTTTCCCCAGTCAGCTCTGTGAGGCTGTATCCTGAAGTGCTGTGTCGAGTTTGGGACATTCTGAGGACACTGACAGACCGYAGGAAGTCTGACAGAGGCAGCCAGGATAGCCATGGGGCTGAAGCGTGTGACCTGCTGGGAGAGGCTGAGAAAGATGGGTGCATTCAGCCTTAARAAGAGGTGGTTCAGCGTGGATCTTCCTTCCTGCTTCAGCTACCTAAGGAGAGGGTATAGGGGCAACAGAATGAGACTTCTTGGAAGTTATCAGCAGCAGTGCAAGAGACAACAGGGAAAAGTCACAAATCAGAAAAATGCTGATTCACTGTTCAGGAAGCATTTTTCACTATAAGGGTGGTCAAACACTGGAGCTGGAGTTGTCCAGAGAGGTTCTCTCAGTGGAGAGATTCAGCACAAGTGCCTGAAATCTGTTGGTGCTGTTTGAATGGAAAATTGAACTACATGATCTCCAAATGTCACCTTTAAACCTAGATTATTTTGTAATTCAAGAATTATTTGGAAGTGGGAAGAAGAAAGGGACTCTGAGTTCTATCTTATTTAAACAAAAATACTTTTATGGTGGTATTTACACTTGGAGAACTAACATAKCATGTCATGAGAGCTGCATCAGTGAAACAAACTAAATCCTGTGGGCCACTTAACAAATGGTGACAGTGCAAGTCTGTCAAACTCTGGACAGTAAGATGGAAGCTGTAGAGTGTATCTTAGTCTAGAGATTTGATTCTGCATGGTCCTGAAATGGATGCTGTGCACAGTAGTGTCCACTAAGGAGCTCTCTGTCATTTCTGTGTACATATTTGTCACTCGAAAACTGTTTCAGTTTTTCATGGCTATATGTTCTTTAATAATGCAGAATTGAGAAACATCTATTCCAAAATTGCTACCTTCTGATGCCCATCTTGTTCTTCACTTCATCCCACAGGGACAGCTTCAGGACCAAGGAAGGATGCAGCTCTATCTCCTGGGTTGATGGGCAGCAGCAAAGCGCCTGCAACCACAGCCATATCACCGATTCAGCATGACCCTTCACGGTAAGCTGCTGGGTAATCTCTGGTTTAAGATTCTGCAAACACAACCATCAAATTCTCCTAGATGCAGGGAAGTGACTGAATTTCTATGATGTTTCATATTAGCACAAGCTGAATAATATAAACTAAAACCTGCCATATCCTTTTGACATTTATAGTAAGCCTTAAGTTGCTTGTTAGAATAAGAAAAGCAGGAATATGCCAAGTTCTAACGTTTTAATTTTGCTTAGATTTTGAACAGAAAGTATTTTATGTTCCAAGTCCTGACACTTTAAATACCTTTGTAAATAATTTGAATGGACAGTGTTAACCCYGTTAGGTTTTACATCCACTTGAAGATTTTAATCCCTCTGCATTTGACYGCCTCCTCCCCCACCCCCATATTTTATCTAATGGCATTTCTTTTAAAATGCTTTGTATGAGAGTTATTTTATGTTTAATGACAAGCAACAAAATCACATTAAGTCAGCAATTCCTGATTATGCTATATATCTGCACTAAATGCACTGGAAAAGCAGCATTATCACTTCTGTTCCAATGAAAAAACTGAAAGCAGCATTGTTGTTACACTTACGAGTCTGAAAACAACTTGCCTTCTCCAGGCAGGATTACATTTCTAGTGGTAAATGCCTTGAAAAACAGCATACAATCTCTGCTTTTCTTTATCATATTCCACATTTTCTCATAATAAAATCTTCAGTTAAGCAACAAAATCCAAGCAGATTGAAATATGAATTTGCAGTATTTTATACCACTAGTTAGGTAAYGGTGCAGTGGTGTAACAGGAATGTGCAGCCTTTCATGAGAAGAGTTAAATGTTTCTTGGAGGCTGAGAGGGCTAAAGTCAGATTTAATCTTCTCTTGGCCCAGTGGGCTTGGAAAATGCATGCTTGATATCATCCCTGTATTCTTGGCAGCAGCTGGCAGTTTATTTCTATCTTCTGAGAGAACTTGCGATATATAATAGGTGAAAAACCACTATCAATATTGACAAATTTGTACTTACTTGCTATGGAAACACTTTTTTTTTTCTTCTGATGGAAGGGATGATAATTCTTGGAGGATTTAAGAACCGAGTTAGATCAGGCTGTTTCCCACAAGTAGCTGTATGTTTAAACTAACAGAAACCACAAGATTGCCTAGGCATTTCTCTTAGAAGCAATGGTTACCTTTGCAAGCCAGTCATAGCAGATAAAGTGAGTGTAAAGATACTGCTTGATACTGTCTAATAGTGCTAAGTTGAGATTCCATTCAAGCACTGAGGAGTAGATATAATTATGCACATCATATGATGACTGCTCAGAAAAAGAAATTTTATTCAAGAGGATTGATGGTCTATTCTTTTCCACAGAGGGGAGTAAAATATTTGTTGAAATATGCTGTTAGAAATCATACCAGGTAAAGTGATCAGTAAAAGGAGTCTGATTAGCTGTCATCCTTAAAGGATTATTTTACCAGTTGATGAAAAATCCTGTATTTCTGGGGCATTTTCTCCTATGCTTCCTCCCTTTCTTTCTCACCATTGGTGCTGTAGGTGTAATTGACTAGGTTAAACAGCCATGTTATACTTTCCCTTACTCCTGGCCTTCTCTAATTGAAAATGGTAAATGGACAAGTATTTCTGGGGAGACCTAAAGCTGATTCTATCCTTCATCAAAAAACCTGCTTGGGCAGCAGGTCAGTCTCAATTTATCACTGAATGGTTATAAGCTTAGACTGCAGGTTTAACTAACTAAATTAATCAATATTGAGAATTATTGCTGCTTTTGTGCCACTAAAGTTAGGGTTTGTCAGCATGTTCATTATGATCTGTGATTTGGGGGGGGTTAACAGCTTAACCACAACAGTTGGCACCGATCTGAAACTTGCAACACAAAGCCCTAGCCTAAGAGCAAATTTATTTATTCAGCAGTACATGTAAACCTAATTACTTTTGACTATTTAAATTTATAGGACTAGATTCAACTCGTGTTTGTGCCAGCTTTAACTAGCACAAACCCTGGCACCCAGCAGCAGCAGCAATGGAAAGCCTGCCAGAGAGAAGGTGTTGGAAAGCGACAGAAGCTCCCTGGCAGTGAGAGGCATCAGGGTGCTAGCACAGCTTCTGGGAAGGGCTGGCTGGATAAGCAGGCATGGCAGGTAGAAGATGTGTTGGCATGATAGCTTGCCTTGGCAGGGCTCAGCTGGAGGTTTCAGTGTGTTACAGCTACCTCCTGCTTGAGAAAGAATTGCTGCAGTCCTACTTTCTTCTCTGTCTCAGAATGAAGCATGAAACAAGAAATAAGTGTCCCTAGAAGGTAAACCTAAACCTTAAGAGCTTAGTGCTAAACCTTTRGAAAGACCAGACTTGCAAAATGAGGGTGTACATGCTGATTTCAGAGATGTCTCTGAAAGAAAAAGGAAACCCCCGCATTTCCTTATCTGGCATCTGGAGCTGGGCTAACAGTGAATTTGTTTGCCCGTCATGCTTCTGTGCATGCCTGTCGCTGCCTTCCATAATGCAGCCAAGCACTGCAAGTTTGGTTATCCAGTGTTCTTTAGCCAAGTATCTACACCTGCATGAGGCCCTTGAAATTATGTTCACAGCGGGTCTGGAAAGCTTTTCTCCTCCATGTGCTTATTTATCTAGACCAAAGCCAATATATTTGGGAAAAAATATCACAGGCAAGGTTGGGGCTGGGAGAATTTGGAAGAGTAAGTTTGTTCCTAATGTGCAGTTACTCTGATAGTGTTAAACATTACCTTTTTGGTCCAGGTACATTTGTTTCATAACTGGTGTTTGCCTAGAAGAGAGACTCTGTGGCATTTTTTCTTGGTGGCAGGAGCGGAGCTGGACAGGGGAAGTAATGGCATATTGACGCTTTCATTTTGTAATGAAGTTTTTACATAAACTAGTTCTTACTATAATCAGGTACTGATTTCAGSAAAACCAATGTTKTATGACATACAGAAGTGAAGCTGCTCTAAATTAAAGTATTCAGCTATTCCTGGGGGGGGGGGGGRAGAGTTACAAATTGTGCTTTCTGAATGACCATTTAATTTGATTACAGCCCTGTTGCWATTGTCAGGCTCTCCCCAMGCAGAAACAGTCGTAGTGTTGAGTTTGGCACAGTAAGTCCTATAACACTGCAGAAATTGCACACTTAAAAAGACACAGGCAAAGTTTGTTCTGCTCACCATGGAAACAGATAATTCTGTAGTGTTTTTCACTTTTGACAAAGCAAATTTAAGAACAGTTAGGTAAATTAAGGCACTGCATGATAGTCTGGGATTTCAGCATTAAGTCTGTGGTTTTTGGTTGCMGTTTCAAATCAAAGCTTTAATACCTGCTCAATGCATTGTCTTGAAGTTTCTTATAGCCATTAAAAGGAGCGATTTAGAAGTTCTGGCAATATGAATGCTGTATTAGAGCTGTATTATTATCTGTTAGACTACAGTGGCCTGATGGAGTTCTTATAAACAGATTGTATTGTGTAAACTTGTGTTTAGGGACATTTTAAAAACAAAACTATTTATCCAATTGCCCAGCACATCTCAGGTGAATGTGTATTCAGGGACTTTTAAACAAATTAATATCTGATGTAAAAAATAATGTGCAGAATTGTATACTTAATAATGCACACTGGAATAGTCTAAAGTAGATCGGTTACACTTAGTGTTAGGAAATATGACAGTGATGAGATTCAAGCTTTTGTCTCACTTATGTGGTAGTTGCTTTTGAGATCTGTGAATGTTGGATGCTGAAATATGGTTATCAGCTTAAGATGATCTCTGAAGTTCCTTGCACTGTAGAGTCTAAGCAAGCACTGCCAAAGAAATAGAATTTTTTTGTTTTGCCCTTAGGATCAGACACTGCTCAGGATTCAAAAGGAGCAGAAAATTTTCATCACAGATTTAACTTAAAAACATTTAACGAGATAAAAGTGTGTTTGGAGCGGGGTGGTGAGTTTGCTTCTGAATGTGGCAGGAAATACAAGTTTTGCCTACTCCCTAAGAAAGCCAGCAGTGCAAAAAGTCCAATGTACTTCCATATGCAAGTGATAAAACCAGACATTGGCAAATTAATCTCTCTTATTCACAGTGTAGGTTGTTAATTGTTCTCTCTGCTGGCTGTCGATATAATGTGAAATTTTCATTCCCCATTCAAGATGGAAAAAGTTGTGGCTGAAAATGTTAACATTTGCATTTTTATTTGTTGATTTATTTAAAGGACAGCCTCTCTTACAGCAATCCATCACTCAGTGACACCCCAAATATGAATAATGTATTGTAGACTTGCGGTTACAATGTGTAATAAGTGCCAGAGACAGTAGAAGAATGTTAACTATGTTGCAAATGTAATATTTATCGACTCATACTTTATTGCTTTCGAGGTTCAATAATACTGACCATAGGACATTAATATCACTTATCTTGATTTTAGTTGGGCACCTCTGTATGTAGAAATAACCYATCTATCTCATACTTAGAAAATAAATGTGAATTTTACAGCTCTTTGTAAGAAGTGCATTGTAGGTTTCTTGGCTTGCTACTCACTTGCTTCTCCTTTTCTACCTTCTCATTTACTTGTATCTGACACTGATCCCACTCCAATTCCCTGACCCAAGTGCTGAACACCTCAGCACTCTTTTCCAGGCTTCATTTACTGGCTGCATTGYGATCTTCTGCATCAGACAGGATTTGGACCAGGTCTCTTTCCCTGTTAAAGACCACTATGAAAAGAGTTTTTTATTGCTTCTGTCTGAAAAGACAACAGCTGAGAGGCTAAAACAGAAATATCTTCTCTTTTGAGAAGACACACGGCAAATCTGAATCATCCCTTTGAGGAATACAGATATCTGAAAGTGAAGTGTTTAATTAGGTCAACAGTTATTATAGACATGGCATTTATTTACAGACAAATTTTTACTCAATGAATAAACATATATTAGAGCAATTTGGAAGATTGGGATTTAAAATTCAGTGGATTTAAGAACCAGAATTTTATTGATAACCTACTTAAGGAAAGAATTTGCAATAAGGTTTTGCTGCAGTTGCAAGTGCKTCAGTGATTATTCCTGCCTGTAGTAGTTGCTCCAGCATTCTGCTTTGGAAACTGATACTGACTGGGCAAACGCCCCTCCTTATCTGTGCTGTTTAGTTATAACCACAGAAAGCTTTGAAGTCTTGGGGGAAAAATGCAGATGTGGACCCAGGGCTGGGATCTAAACCAAATTTAACARCGGGAGATTTCAAGCTTGTGTTGAAATCATATTTCACCTGTGAAGTCTGGCTCTTGGGAAACTTGGAATCGGGTTCGGCCATGAAAATGATAAGCCTTGATTATATTTCCTGTTGTAGACATCAAGTAAATTTTGAAGTGGCATTCTGTATTTACATCTGAGGTTATCAAATTTAACACATCATTGGCTTCTTTCTTTAGTGTGTGTAACAGGAGCACCTATTTGTGTCAAAGCAGCCTACCTAATAGCTACTTTGCAATAACAGTTTCGGTGTGTCCRTTGCTGACAATGAAAATCATATTGGGAAATTCTGATTTGCAGTGCAAAAGGATTAATGTTAATTACCAACTGTTGGCTGTAATTGTCACCCTCATTAAAATGCAGAATTATGTATTTCTTAGTTATAAATAACCCTTCTAATTGTACTTGATGTATGCCAGTTTAATCAAAAAGTACACTTGCAAACAAGCAGATATTTGCATTAATCTAGCACTGGATCTTTGAGTCTTTTTTGATCGTCTTTTATTCCAAACTTGACTAGTTGGGGGAGGTCTATTACAGCTACATATCCTTTACACATTTTTTTTCAGCTCCATGGATCTGACAGGATTTTGTATTAAAATGAGGGGAAATGTCTTCTGGGAATGCTCAGTGCAACTGAAAACGTGTCAGTTTTGAAGTAGTTGGCAAGGTTTCCATCATTCAGTGGTATGACAATAACTTGATTGTAGTTTGAAAGTAATAATAAGCAAAGTAAAATAGAGTGCAAATCATGTTATGAAACTGACTTAACTCTTTGCATCATTTTCATTGTTATTTTRATTACTATTTTTCACAATTTTTCCCCATGTGCATTTGCAGGTTCTCAAACACTATGTTAAACACTGAATCTTAAGAGAATGCTGGTTCATTGGATGTGATTCCTGTTTGCATTTGTAATCACAGCATTGAAAACAGCCTCAAAATATTTTCAGGTTCCTCTCATTTTCCTCTACTCCTTTGTCAAAGAAAATTACTGTCCCTTTTTCCTGCACTGATGCCTTCATGTTCTGCCTTGTACTTTTAAAAACTTTTTTAGAATTACTGTGATGGCAATTTCTACAGAGCTTGGCAAGGTAAGATCATTCTTGATTCCTGCCTTCATGGTTCTGTAAGCAACTGTTCTGTTCCTAGTACTGTAGTAATTTCTCATCTTTCAGTGGCATTTCCTCTTTTTTTATTGGAAGTTTCTTTTATTTTTGAGATGGGAGGAATTAATGAATTATATATGCAGGATAATTACATCTTACTTTAAGCAGGCTTTATCCCAAAAAGAAGTTTCTGCCCACCGTCCACCATATTGCTTATGTGTTAATAAATTCCCTTTTTCTTCTYTCCTTCACCTTCCTGGGCTTTCCAGGCTGTAAACTCTTTGGGCAGGATTTTCCCATAGTATAGTCTCTACTGCATGGACCAGCCCTGCACAATGAGGTTTAATGGTGATGATAGCACAGTTAGGGTGGAATTTGTCTTGCTTGTCTTGAGACAGCTGAGTTAGTTACCCTCAGCTCCTTTTATGGTCAAGGACTTATTTGGGAACCAGCTAAATATCCTTTTGGTGATATGTRTTATCCCATGGAAAATTAGCCTGGAGTAACATGCACTGACACTTTATCCCTCTTATAGCTGAACATGTGGAACTAAAAGTAAGTTGCTTGTCATTCATATTTTCATTATGGATTGGAGGCAAATACAGGGCTAACCTATGTGCTGCATGGTCAGTGCCCTGATTATTAATAAACCTTTAATGCTTGCATTATAAATCAAGGGCTTAGGCACCAAAGATAYAAAGCCCTCCACTCCTGACAGAGGGAGTGTGTATGCCTGATTGTGAACATGCAGCATCTATCTCAGTAGCACATGAGCTTGTGATGTGGTAAGGTGTTAATAAAAATCATGGTGCTGGAAGTTTGGCCACTTTGGAGAGTCCTTGTTCGAACTGTTGTGACCTGGTGATGGATGCCCTGTCCCTCGGACACAGGTGACTGTGGCACTGCAGTGATTTGAGGACTGTGCGGGGCCTTGCACCAGCTGTGTCCCATCCCTGCCAGTCAGACGTGCCGTGCATCAGGGCATGGTCTCAGCAGGCAGACACAGCTCTGTCCTCTCAGTTCTTTCATCAGTTATTTCCAGCTGATGAGTTGTCTGCTTCAAAAATAAATKCCTTCCTCTGTGTCGCTTAAGAACAGTAACCAGTGTTTTATAGTATCTGATTTGCCATATTTCCAGTTTTTAATGTACTTTTTAAAGTCTTTGTGATATTTTGGTTCTCTGCCTCGGTAAAGACATCCAGCTTTTGTTTGAGCTACCATGAATAGCATACCAGTAGCAAATATCTCTCCCTTATTTGTCCTTCGTCTAGGCCACTTGTGAATGCATTAAAGAGTTCAAGGCCTAACAGATTTCTCTGAGGCTCCACTCGTTACCTCTCTGGCCACTTTATAGCAGACCAGTTTTAATGTTTTCTCTTAATTTCCCAAAGTTTTAACCAGTTATCTGTCCRTTACTGGATTTTTTTTCTCTTAGTTTTTTTGTCAGCATTTATGTCTTTGGTAATAGATTTGCTGGAGGGCTTTTGGAACTCTAGACAGACTAAATAAACTGTGTTGTCTTTTTTCAGATGTGTAATAATCTTACGAATCTTGTAGAGGTCCCCAGTGAATGATGACTCTGTATTCAAAGTCTCTGCCAATAYGTAGAGTTTATTGATCCCTTATTATAATTTCTATCAATCTGGTTGTTCTAAACATTAGGCCTCTTTGTAGATTTCTGCATCTTTCCAGATGACTTTAAAAAAAAAAATCCGCATTTGCCACAGAACTAAAGCAGTTTTGGGCAATTAGTTACATGTTACATGTTAACTATTACATTAGTTACAACTAATGGTTCAGATGTTTCATACCTGAACTCTTTCAGAGATGTGAACGAGTACGAGCTAATCCAGCAATTCATTATTGTTCATTYATGCCAATTTGTTCTGTAATTTATTTGCAGGACATTTCAGCTTCAAACAAGTCTTCCGCCTTGTTCTCTGTGGCTTCAGAAACTTCACAAGTTCCCTCATGGTGAATGTATGTTCATCTCATTGAGCTTTTTCTGCTGTGGCTTTAACATTACCTGTTCCTTTGTAACTTCATTTYATCCTAGCTTTAACTTAAACTCCCTGTATTTTATATACTTAAAAGGGGGATTTGTTATTAGACCTTATGCTTTCAACAGAATAGCCCTTAGTCTTTTGCTGGAATTCTTTGTTGGATTTGATTTTKTGGGGTTTTTTTGGTTGTTGGTTTGTGGTATTGTTTTTCTTTCTTTGAGCTAGCAATTTGTTTGTTCCATTTTCTTTATTCAAACCTGACTGGATGGCAGTTTACAGTTTYAGTTAAACTAGTAGGGCTCCTTTGCATCCCTGTGAAGTCTTCCTCCATAGGTTGAATCTCCATTTTTGGAGCCCTAGTATGACTATTATTTTTAACAAGCATTCTCATTTTTATATTGTTTCCACTATTGTTTCCACTTCTGAAGTGAAAAACTGCTGTAGCAAATTCTTGCTCAATTGTGTTAACTGTGTGTTGGTTGCCACATCTGGGCAGTGCAATGGATTGGGCCCASATGTGAGAGATTTTATGGAATCAACATCACTACTAGGACTCTTCAGTTTGGAAAAGAGGTGGCTGAGTTTAGGATACTATTAGAAGATCATGAAATGAAACGTGCAGAAAATGAGTAGGGAACAATTCTTTATTGTCTTGTCTACTGGAAAAACCGGTGGACATCAGACAGAGCTGTGAGATGGCACATTCAGAGCACATAAATGAAAATAGAAATCAGCGATGAGTTCATATTCTGATCTCTTTTCATTATTGTGTTCCAAACTCCACATATTTCAGGATTGTTATTGTCATTTTCTCTGATTTATTCAGCTTTTACAAGTAATCCTTAATATATGTAATATAATAATGATTTTTAAATAGCTATTTTTAAATAACTAACATCTCTTATTGTTCTTGTTAAGACTTTTCTGATTGGGAAAAATTCAATAGCTGGGTTTATGTCTCAGTCTTAYAATGTTACAGATCTCTCAAGAGTTCAATAGTACATAATAGCAGAAGATTTGGGCACTGATTTTTCCTAGGTGGGATTATGAAAGCACCAAGGTATCTTCCACATTTGCTTGGGGCAAGTAATGGTGATGTTTCAGTGTAAAGAATATTGAACTTTGAACTGATWATGTTTTTATTTTGGGGGAACCCTGTGTCATGTAATGTGCCTTTAGCTCTCTGATACAGAGTTGAAAGAAATAGAGTAGTGATGTTGTAGATTCTGGTTACAGATCTTTGCACCAGTTTTTACTGCAGGTGTGAGTCCTTTCCCTTCCTAGGCCACATTTCCTTTTGGAAAACATATGCTATTGATCATTGTTAAATTTGGCTTTGTGATGGGCTGTGACTGAAGCTATTTCTTCAATATTTAGATAATCTTTAAGGAGAAAAGTATTTTGGTTTTTTTTTTTCCCCACCATTTATTTAATTGTACATACAGACTTTATTTAACATTTAAATTTCTCAATGCAACATGTTTCTCGCTCCCCAGTAGTTTGGGGGCATGTACATTAATTTTGATCTGTTTTGTGTTGGTTTTGGGATGGTACTTAGYTTATAGCCCACTGAGGGGAATAAACAATTAAATTATTTATTTTAGTCTGAGTGTGTTGGGAGGGAAATAATTTGGAAATATGATGAAATTCTAAACCTTTTGCTGAGAGTAATATTGTATTCCATACTGCTGGAGAACATAGTGAAAATTACRTAGTTTAAGATGTCCCTACTTATTACAGGGGTTTGGACAGGAGGACCTTTAAAAGTCCCTTCTGATCCAAACTATTCTATTATTCTGTGGAAAAGAAAATTGTTGATACAGTTCTTCTTTTTTGTTAAAAAACAATCAAAGACATTCTAGAGTGCTAATATATAATTTATGTATTTTACAGCTTTTAAAGTATATTCTCAAAGCCTCTAATGCCATTGTACTTTTAACTTTGGTTTTTGCTTCATCTGCGTTGAGTCATCTTTTACTACTTAAAACAGAAATTGGGTTTATTGAAACATTTCAGTTTTGATTATTTTATAATAAAGATGAAGAAGTCGAACCTAATGAAATCACTGGAATGAAATGAGAAAAATTAAAAAAAAATTAATAAGCTGAAGACCTGAATGTTTTATTAAGTCACATTTGGCTGTAAGTTTCTCTGTGTGTACTGTCGTGGATCAGTAGGATGAGAAACATGTCTTGTAAGGAATGACCTTTGCACTTAGGCTGACTGTCTCTGTTATATTACCAGAAGGGTTACTGGAAATACATTGCCAATAGTTCTTACATGCTTTAGCTTCTGTGCCTGTGATCACAAAATTGTGGTTTGAGATGAGCAGTATTACTGAATTCCAGTTCTTCGTCCCCATAGTTCAAGCCTGTAAATACATTTCATAGAATACGTGCATTCTTATCAGTCTGTGAAACATCATAACGTACAAGCAACTTTATGATTTCTGAGTTTGCAGATATTTCCATACCCTTAGAAATAAAAAGCTTCCTGTACCCTGCAGATTATTTGGTGATTCCCTGCGGTGCTGTGTTGATGTATCTGCAGTACGAAGGTTTCTTGCTTTGCAGGTGTCCACTCTGATGTGGCACAGTCTTGTGAAGGGTCTGTGCTCTGTCCCTCGTTCTTCCCAGAACTCTCCCATCTCSTCTCTTGTTCCGATGACCTTGTCCTTGCTGTGGAGCCAGTCTTCTTCCTGCGCTGCCTTTTCTATTAACTGTAACAGGTGAAGCAATTCCTAGAAGGACTTTAACAGTGCTCCAGCTGCTGCTCATCCCAGCTTCTGCTTGACTCTGTTAATTGCTCTGTGCATCCCTGTTCTTATCCATATGCTTGGAATTTTGAACCTGTATATCTACCTTGTTTGTAAGCAACAAACAGACCTCATAAGAGAGTTATTCTCTCCCTCCCCTTTCCTTGCCAATCTTTTCTTATCTCCTAATGGCCTCTCAGCATCTAGATTTCTAGACATGAAAGAAAAGTGTGTTTTCTTAACTCAGCTTGCAGTGACAGCTGGATTCGACTGTGATGAGCATCTTAAGGGATGTCTGAATCACTAGAATGTACAGGCCTATTGTAATTAGCTGTACAATTTTCTTGCTTTTGCTCCTTCTGTTTTGTTATGAACTTTTTAGCAGCAGACCCTTTCTACCAGTGCACAAACCGTAACATCACATGACATTGACTTTACTCAAACCAGAAGATTTTTGTGCCAAGGTTGTAACATTGTATCATTACTTCATTGTATCTGTGTGAAAATTTTAATTTCACGCCCTGCGGACTTCACTGTCTCTGTGCACTCTGATCGTGTTGTTGCATACAAGGGTAAGTCCCTGGGTCACATTCATTTTGTAGTGTATTTTTTTTGAGGTTTTTTTTTTTTTAAAGTACTGTTTCCTTTGAGAGATCTTGCTGTAGAGTTAGCTCAGGATTTCTGCCAGATAAATATTTGCAAGCTTAAAGGGAAGATACTAGAACTATTTTATTAAAGTTTTTTTTCAGTGTGGCTACAACTGTTTTATTAAAAAAGAAAAACATGTGTATGGGGTTTGGACTACACTATGATAAATTTGCATTTTAATATTTGCGAGTGTTTTTGTGAAGTRTGTCGGAAAGGGAGGGAAAACCCTTGTTTAAATATATTATCAGTTTTWTCGTACTCTAGTTTTCATGAGTTGCAAACTTTTCTGGGCAGAAGTCCTTGGTTAATGTTTGGATTCATTTGTGGAGATTCCTGTTTTGCAGGTATTGGTRTTTTAAGTTTCCCTGCTTGTACCATGTGTGGGTAGGTCAATGACCCGTCCTTAATGGTCAGTCCTTGCCCGTGTGTCCATATTGATGAATAACCCTACACCCCTACCAAGTTACAGAGTAGCTGAGATTGGGCACCTCTGGAGAATGCCTACCCTAAACCCCTCTTTGGAGCAGGGTCAGCTAGAGAGGCTGCTCAGGACTTCTTCAGAGGATCCACAACTTCTCTGGGCAATTTTTAACCAATGTTCAGCCACCTGCCTAGAAAGAAAGCTTTTTTTTTTTTTTTTGCTTCCATTTGAATAGAATTTCCTGTATTTCAGTTTGAGCCTGGTCCCATCTTCTTTTTTTCCCATATCGAGTATTTATACCCATTAGTGAAATCACCCTGAGCTACCTTTGCTCCAGGTTGAACAGTCCCATCTTTCTCACCTTTTGCTTTTGTGTCAGATACATCAAAGCCTTAATTATCTTCATTGGGTCCATGTCTCTTGTACTGGAGAGTCCAGTACAGGACGCAGCACTCCAGTGGGGTCTCACCAGTGCTGAGYTGAGAAGGAGGATCAACTCTCTCGATCTTCCAGCAGCCCTGGCTTTTGCTGCCTTCTGTTCAGGGCTTTTTATGTACCAGGACAACAAGTATCCAGGTCCTTCTGTGCAAAGCTACCTTCCAGAAAGTAAAACTTGACATGCACTGGTGCCTGGGGTTRTTCCTCCYCAAGCACAGGACCAGCATTTCCTATTGTTGCATGTTGTGAGATGCTTTTGAGCCCATTTCTTCTGCCTGTTGAGGTCCCTGTCTGTACACTTTCTGGCCTTTCTCAACCTAGAGTATATTCTGAAGAATATGGGAATGAGAGACTTAGCATCAGTTTCTGGAGCTGTTAAATACCCTGCCTTATTTTGTAGTATATTAATGACCTTATGTAGTTTCTAACAGAATCATGGGCTGTTCGCAGGTGTGTGGTTATCGAAAAGTAATCCTGCAGCAGCCGAGATCATCTTTGCTAGTTACTGCTGGGAATGAACAAACTAAAATTTCACTTCCCTGCCCATCTGTTCAGCAGCTGAAAGTAGGTAATTTATCTCAGTGGGACACCTACCACCTGTGTAAAGTTTTTGAAAGAGGTTGTTAGCGTGTGATGACTATAGCCGAGGGACAGCAGGCCTGAGTGCCTCGTGCTCCGTGCCTCACTGCTGTTTTTTTCTGTAGGGTGCCTTACAACCTGGTACTTGCACAGTGTCAGACCTGCTCGCTGGCTGTGTCCCTGTGAAGCTCACAAGGCTGTGCCTGCTCTGCTGCACGACCCGCTCTGGCGCCGGCAGCGTGCGGCTCCTCGCCAGCAGTGGCCCCTCTTTGACATGCTAAACCAGGCACCACCAACAAGCCGTATTTTTTACAGCTACTGTTTTATCTCAGTGGCTCCTCTTGAATTATGTATCCTCATCTTTGATGTATGAAATCTCAGCTGATTTAAATATTACCCCAGAGAGTTCAGCACACCTGGAAATGAACGGARTGACAGATAGTCCCAGTCTTTCCACGCTGGAGCACCGAGTAGGGAGTTTTACAGCAGTTGGGTACTGGAATACAATTTTTATGAGAGTGTTGTTTCTTCACATATGGTCTGCACCCAAGCAATCAGTGTGTTTGGGTGCCAAGTATTTGAGCTCAGTTGCAATGTTTGTTCTAGGACAAATTGGAGAGAATGAGTTCATGCAAAGAGCTGGTGCACAGGGACATCGTGGGCTSTTGTTCTTTTAGGAGCTGGTTAACAAAGGTTTCCTTAGATAAGGTACCCAAAATCGTGTGTGCCTGTCATTGGGAGCTGAGCAGAACAGAGCAAGGGGATGCAAATCCAACTGAACAGCAGTTGSTATCTGATGTCAGGCTTCTGAGTGTGGTAAGAAGTTAAAAAGCAACTGAGTCTAAGCTACATGGGAGCAAGATACAGAAATCACAGTGTATATAAACCCTAAGCACTGTAGCCTATAAAGCATACTTCAGTTTCTTCTGTGTGTTGTGGTCACTCTGCTCCCTGCAAGAATTAGACTTTAGATGAACTGCAAGAACCTATTCACCTCTCTCACGCTAGCATCACTGGCATAAAGACAATGCTAGTTCCTATATCATTAACACAGTGATACCAATTAGAAGCTGAGAACAACAAGCAAAGCTCAAGTTTATAGTGCAGTCTGGTCTGAAAAATGAGCTTTTTACAAGACAAGCCRTATTCAGTCTTTGTATTTTTACTGTTAATATACCTTAAATTTAAATTCCTGTGGATTTCTACACAGTTTCAACTTAGTAACTCTCCACCATACCTCACTATGTCGTTACTTCAGCCTTTTCTCTTTTTCTTCCTGTCCTATATCCAGGGACTGCTAGCACAAGCACAGGGTCTATCATCATGGCCTTGCTTCCAGGGATCAGAGCCTGGGAGATGTTTGCATTTACCTCTGGGGTGTAATTCTGACTGATGGCTTCTTATCAGGTTTGTGAAGTCCATCCATCCAATTGTCTGTTTCTGTTTTGAAGACCAAGCAACCATAAAGCTGAAAACGGTGTTGTATTTTTGGAATCTGAAATTTCAGACAATGCATTTATGAATTATTTATGAGGAATGTGTTTTCAGTAATGTGCGGCATAAAATGGAATGAATGCGTATCCATACTTGCCCTGAACTCTCCAAAGTGCATGCTAATAAACAGAATGATAACCCGCCATCACTTTTGCCCTGTAAGATTTACAGTGCAAGCACTTTTTTCTGTGTTTAATTCAAGTCAGTTTGTCAAGTTAAAGCTCTAGTGTTTTGTTTTAAAGTACAACTTGGTGAGTGATTTTCTATTACTTAAAGAAATCTAACAGCTTTTTTTCCCCCCTCTTTCAACCAGAGTTATTGTCTAAATTTTTCTAGTCAAGTTGGCATACAGCCACCCTAAATTATGCTTTAATTCACAATTAGAAAGGAAGTGGTAACTGTGCAGAGCAGAAAACCTTTCATTTGAAATGGCCATTATATAAGATCATGATTCTCTGGGATGATTAAGATATTGAAGAATAATTTAGATATCCTTAGGTTTTTGGCCATTTAGAAGTGCTGGGCTTATTTAATTTTTTAAGCCTCCCTGAAACAGCTTTCCCCATAATGACAGTAATGCAGGACTCTATATTATCACAACTTGATGTTTACTTGTATCTGAATTGTCTAATGCCAACTTGTTTTCACTGATATAGCTGACAGGGCAGAGATAATTAAGAAACAGAAGAATTTGAGTGCTAGATTTGCTATTACACACTCTGTGCCACAGCAGAAGAAATTAAGCTGACAAGCAGGAGAGGAAGKATCATGCAGAACCACAAAAAGAATTGCTGTTTAGGTACAGCAATTGACTGTATGTAAAATATTTTACCAGGATAGGGGAAAAAAAAGGAAAATAGAATGGTAAAATAAACTATTTCCAAGCATTTTGAGCCATCTTATTTCTAGGGTGTAAAATAGAGAGCTTGCAATACTTACTCAYCCCAGCACAAGAAATGGCAGAGAAGAAAGCTAACCCCAGTGAAATGGTGGCAGAACTTCCATGGGCTTCCATAGGGTCACGATTCCACCTCAGTATGTACTTAAAATTACTGCAGTCTGATTTTGCTTCTCTGTTCAGTGAGGTTTTAAATCTTGCACAGCTACTTGCAGTTCTTGCCACAATGGTTAAAAAGTCAATGAARGCTCACAGTTCAGTAACTAAATTACAAGGTAAGAAACTTTGGAATCATAAAATGGTTATAAATGCTTGACCTAAAACTATGCAGATCTCCCAATGCTTGTACAACTGAAGCAAAAAGTTGATTTATTATCTGGCAGGCTGGGAATTTGGACTGAGCTTGCGAAAAAGACRGGTTGCTAATCCGTGTAAATGGTGATAGACTTGGCAAGCTGTATGTGGTGGGGTTCCTTTTCCCCTAAGCCATGCCCCTTAAAATTGTTTYGTGATTATTTAATACCCACAAAGTTTTAGGGTGTAAGGTACTCCCAGCTTTGCTGAAAGCATGCTAGGAAGAAGAGATGAAATGTGGAAAAGAAATCAAAACTAAGGAGCGCACAGAGACTGGGAGAGGGTAGGTGCAGGATTGTACTGYGACTTACATATGCAGCCCTTTGTCAGAGGCTTTAGTACATTATAAAAGAAAAGGCACAATTTTGAAGATRATTCATTGAATTAGAGATTGCTTTGAGGGGAAAGATGCTTGAGGACAAACTTGTAAGAGTGAAAAAATTGAAAAGAAAGGCTGTTAAGGCAGGAGATGTAGGGGGATGAARTATGGCAGAAAAGATGATGACAGCTTAGTTTTGGCCCAGAACAATAAAGGGTGAAGATCTTGCTGAAGATACGCTGTGATGACAGAGTGCTTAAAGGGAATAAAAGCTAAGCGTGCTCTGAAGTGCAAAGTTATTATGTAATATCACAGCAGAATCAGGGCCCCAGGTGCTGTACATACACCAAGGTTCATTTTGTGATCTGAAGAGCTTTCAGACTTGATGACACAGAAACGGGTGTGTGGGAGGGGAGAGAAGGACAATACAAACAGAGTGATTGCAGAAGGTGGTTGTTAAACTCTGTGGTAGTTCTCTGGTTCTGTAATTTCTCTCTTTTGTGCAAAAACTTCATTCTAAATTATTCTTCTGTCACTGGCAGATCTGATTTAAAGGGTTTCTTTRCTTCCCAGCTCTCACATAGTCGTTCACCCTCCTTGTTCTGGAATTATTACAGCCTCAGTTATGCCAATTCAGCTGCAGCCTGCTGCCATACCTTATAAGAAATTATCTGTGGTGTTTCTTGTTCTTGATATTTCTTTATTTATTCACTAGTTAGTTACTAGCTAGTTAGTTATGATTTAGCTACTAAAAGTACACAGAGACAATGAAGCAGTCCTTTGAATTGTATTTGACAGGTTGATAACAGGGTAGGAGGATATGAGTAAAAGTCCAGTGGGGAAATGGAAAAGGCTGAGTTACCAGAAGCAAAAATGTAGGATAASTGAAGATTGGGAGCACTGAGATGGGAGTGTGGAAAGGTGAGGAAAGCAGGTGTTGGTCTCTGATGAGCAGGTAAGCGAAAATGTCCTGCTTCTGTAGCAAGGAGGAATGAGAGCAGCAATAACTGTTGTTTCAGTAATGACAGCTGGTTGGATGCTATCGCAGGTGAAGCCCAGGTGAAAACTGGGGGAAAAGATCTCTTTATCAGCCCTGCCTTAGGACACAAGTCTTTTGAGATGCTGTTGCTGGATCTGGTGTCCTTTAGAGCACTGGYACTGCTTGGTATGCAAAAGACCAGGGGCAAACCAGACCCCTCAGCCCCTCTCAAGTCCTCTTTAGCTCTTTACTGCTGCTGACCATTCTGGGGAGGGAAGCTCATCCCAGAACGCTCCCAAGCACAGCACATTCCAGTTWGCAAAGGTGTGATACTGTTACTCCATTCTGCTGCTTCTCTCCAAATTCTCCTGTGTGAAGGCTGTAATCTCCGAYGCTGCTTTCCACAAGATTTGGTGATGATTGTTAGTAACCCCAGAAAAGGAGGCACTKAATTACTGCTCTTGCAAGACCTACAGGTGAGGGAGGGACCTGTGGAGAAAGGAAGCAGCAGCAGAAAGGCTGAATGTGCACAGACAAGCATTGCGTGAGTGCTGGAGGGAGCTGATCTCCTCTCTGTTTCTGTGCAACCCCTCCAGGGGATGTGGTGCTTATTTCTGGGTGATTGCTTACTGGAAAAAAAATTGTCAAAGATGGGAAGAGAGTGGCAAAATCTGTTACAATGCTGGAGGTATTGATTTATGAGAGAAGATTAAAATACGTGTGACTCAGATAAATGTTGACTGAGACTGGAGCAGTACAGAAAAATGTAACGTTGTTTAAATACTTAAGGTGTATTTTGCACCAAGAAAAGAAGACAAGTTTCTCGGTAACTTGCCACATCTTTAGCCATAATAGGGTAAAGTTTGGGGGAAGAAAATCCTCTTTGTTTATCTCTAGGTGACTATCAGAAACATTTTCTTATTCGTGACACATACCTTTCCCTCCTAGCCAACTCTGAAGCAAAAATTCATGGAACATTTGTGGCGCCTCACATACTATTCTGCTCTCCTTTAATGGTATGTTATATGCTTCCCATTGGGCTTTGACGTATCTCTTTTGACTCTGTGCTCTTTTGGAGAGAGGCGTGCTCTTACAAGTGGTACTAGAGTTGGTCCCCCTGATCCTGATCAAGGCCCTTTAGGTTATACCGTGGCCCATAAATAAGTAATAATGGTAATGATAGCATGAGATATATTTGGCTGTGGAATGGCTTCCCAAGGAGAGTAGAGAGAGGCTGATTGTTAGCAACAAATGTGAGGAAGCACACTGTAGGGAGCAGTTCTGTCAGCAGGGAGAGGGCTGGATGATCTAATAAGTCTTTTCCTTCTCTAGGTTATGATTCTGTGAATACTGCCTCGGAGAGCTCTCTAAAAGTCTCTGATAGTGTAAGCTCTCTATTATGTGGGTGTGGGTTTTACAGCACTCCGGGAGGCTCTTGCTGAGGACATTGTATAAATATATTCTGTTTTACATTGTGTGATATATTTTAAATAAAAGGCTCAGATCTTTTTTTAATTGCTTTGAAATATTCTGCAGTCTGATCTTTTTCTTTAAGAATTAAGAAAATGAGTTGCTTTTGGAAGATACAGACCTGTTGGAGGTAGAACTATGTCCCCAACTGCAGTTGGTTTAGATACATACATAGCACTGTTAGATTTGCCTATTCCTGCATCCCACAGTGAAGTTATCTGCTCTGAGTTCCAGTAAAAGGGGAATCTCAGGCTGTCACAGTCCCTTTCTTTGTCTCTGACTCTCGATTTAATCTTGTTCCTTCTCTTGGTATTTCAGCCTCATGAATTGCCACACTTCACTGTGTTCTTTTTTTTTCTGTTTTGGTGTCTTGACATTCAGTACATGGGAATATCCCCCCAGGGTGTGTTTTGGTCACTGAAGGTGCAGTTCACACATGAAGGACAAGGTCCCTTATCCTGACTTGTGGCCTTTCAGGGAATGACTGCAAAATCAGCTTCTCTTTCTCAGCTTTTATTTCCTATCTGACTAACCTCTAACATTCATTGACATATTCATCACAGGTTTGCTGGGCCAAATAGCCTGCTGGTTAAAACTTGGATTATTCTCACAGAGCAGGGAGTGGGGAAGAAAGAATCTGAGGTATCAGCTCAGACCTGTGGATTTTCAAAAGGCTTTTGCCAAGGTTATGCAGCAAAAGTTGTTAGTGAAATCAGGTTTCTGCAGGATTGGAGGACAGTTCCTGCTAGGGATTTACTGGTGGGTAAATGATAGCAGGCAAAGTGACCTGATGTTCATTTTTTAGAGTCAGCAGAGGTATCCCTCAGAAACCCACTGGGCTGGTTCTTYATCAGTGACCTGGAGTGAGAAGGGAACAGCAAAATCTCCTGGGTGACATAACAAATTTGTGTGTGATACCAAGTTCTTTCAGGTAGTCCAATGATATGTCAACAGCAAACAACTCAAAGAAGGCATCAAAACTGAGCAAATTAAACTATAATTTACCTGGGGATGAGTCATCTACCCTGCCTACATGGTACTGAACTCAGAACAGGTGGTTAGGATTTGTGGAGTTCAAAGCTTTCTGGAATTTCTTGAAAGCTTGTTGATACATAAGTCTTACTGTACCCATGTTTTGATTCCAGTTTGTCTTTTCCTCTCAACAAAAATGTAGTGGAGATYAGGAAAGGTGCACAGAACAATTCATTTGATCAGCAATTTGAAGCATGGAGAGACCAAAAAGAGTCACTTTGGATAGGAGAAGACTGAGAAAATTATCAGGGTCAGCAAAATTGTGTAGGTGGCAGATAACTTGAATGTGCAACTGTTTTTTACCAGATTCCAGATTCCACCATGTGAAAGAGACTAACTGCAGTCAATCATTACAAAAAGGACTTGGCAACACTAGCAAGATATTAAAGCAGAGCACAAAAGTRTGTCTGTCGATAGCAGTGAACTTCCTGAGCTTGCTTTCACAGGATGTTGTGGAAGCTGCAGGTTGAAAAAGGAATTAGGCAAATTTATGGACAGTATGTTGGTACATGGATATTGACAGGACAAGCCATGGAGATAATCTCTCTCAATCTATGCTCAATCTATGTAATTGTGGATGCCAGCGTAAAGATGGCAGAAAGTGATTAGAACCCTTTAATTGGGCTGAGTTCTTCCCTTCACCTGTAGAGCTTGGGTTAGGTTAGGTGTGGGTGATCAGTCATCACAGCAGTTTCTTACAGATAATTCCAGGTTGTATCACTAGTGTGGTGTTTTCAGGTTTCAGGTRGTTTGACTGCTGAGGCCACTTCTTATGTGCATCTGTTTTTTTTCTCTGCTTTTATTGGCCCTGTTTGTTCCAGCCAAACAGTGATTTGATATTTGCTCTATCATAACAATAAACTGCTTAATTTTCTGTAAAATGGGTCTGTTCCCTACCCCTTGAATGTGTTTTTAGCTGTATTTAGCGTGTGTAAAGTGCTTGGGGGCAGGTGGTGTTTTATGAATACAAAATAATGTTAGGCTTTGTACTTAGGCACAATACTGTACCGTAATTCAAAGGCAATTCATGTAACATTAGTAAATCACTTTGAACTTTATGTTGAAAATATAAGCAGTAGTATAAAAATAAACCTTTTTATTTCCTCTGGTATATACAGTTAAATAAAGTAAGCCTATAGAGCTACAAAACCATATTGCCAGTATGCTTTGTTGAAATGCCATCACCTTGCAAAGAGATATTCCATGTGTTTTCTACATGTTTATGGTTGAAGAATAAATTTTCAGAGACTGTAAATGAAAATATATCTCTAAATATAGTGATCAAATAATATCTGACACTGCTGGTTTAAAGAAATATACATCTATTTTACTGCCAGAGTATTTATGACTCTAATAAGTTTAGTTATTTTGCCTCATAAGGAGATTCCCGCTCCTCCAAATATCAAACTTGTTGAAGTTATGCTGATTATTTTCAGGAAGGAACAAATGATATTATTAGCTAAATGGGACTGCATGATATGAAAATACAATAGTCTAGTTTAAAAATTGGACAGTGTATAAGAAATATAATATATTTTACCAGCAGCGGGAAATAGACAAACATTAAAAATCCATTGGCATATCCCAAATGTCTAAATAAATAAACATCACTGTTCAGCCAATTGAAGCAAGTAGGCTTTGTGGTTACCTACAAGAGCACTGTTCTTTCTAATATCCTGTACAGTTACGAGTTCTGGGCATCACTGTAGCATAATCTGGCCATTTTTCAGGTACTGTACATTGTGGTAYTGTCTGAGCTCTGATTGCCCTGTAGGTTTTATCAGAAGGAATACCAAGTGGATTCAGGTGATTTCCTAGCAACYATCCAGGGCATAATTGGTCTTATGGTTCCCAGAGCATTAGCCATATTTGTGTGCTTGTCTTAAAAATGTGGAAGCTTTCCTTCCCATTGAGTTTGGAAACATGGGACAAAGATGCACCTGTAGGTGTTCAGAGAGCTGTATTCCTGCTGCATGAGCAGTGAAAAAGAAATATTGTGGAAACAGGGATTTGGGTCTGTGCCATCTTGTGTTTATTTTGGTTTTTCTTTTTAAAATGTGAATGTTTAATGATCTGTTTTGAATCATAATGGTTTATGATGTTTCCTGTTATCTTAGTGATAGACTACAAAACTCTTTTTACATTAAGAGTTTATAAACTCTGCTAGATACTAATTTAATTAAGAGCCAATGCTGAGAGTTTCTAATAAAATTTCCAGAAGAGTTTTAGTGGCTGAGGAGACAAGTTTCTAGAAGCCTGTTTTAGTAGTGCAGAGGAGAAGAAGGAAATGCTGTCACACCCCTGTGCAATGCCTGATCAGGGTGRATTTCACTGCCCAGGTCACAGTTCTGCTCCGATCCCAGGGGTCCCTACCTCTCAGATCATACCTCTCTGGGCATCACTGTGCTGCTCTCTGAGCTGCAYTGGGAGTTTCATGTTCTATAATAAAAGCAAAGGTGAAACTTCTTCATTGAAAGATGAGTTTCAAAGCTTACCTTGGTCTGGTCTCCCTACTCTTGTCTCCATCCTCTTGCCCATGGCCCTGTCTTCCTTCTGCTTTGTACACTAATTCTTAGTGTTCCCTCTCCTCATGAATTTTTTTGTACACTTTGTAAGATTACTTTCACCAAACTTTATCTGTCTAAATAGTTCGACTTCTTATCCTAACTTGTAGACCTTACAAATTTTCTTCTCCCATGATGAAACAAGCAGTCTTTCAAGCTCATTAAAGTTAGATGAAAAAGTACACATGGGGAAGTGTCAAAAAAAGAGATTATTTTCCAGTCTGTTGYGGAGATGCTGTGAGAGACTGGACTATTAATGATTAATGACTCAAAACATTTGCCCATTTGTGGAGGCGCCAGGGTGCTTTGTGGAGGCCAGGTTTGCATCCCTCGAGGGAGGAGGTGAGTTTTTGGGTGTGCTGTGCCAGTCTGCAGAGAGAGGTGGTGAGCTGTCACAGCCTGGATCCTGCAAGGYRAGATKGTGCTTCTTACCATGCTCATTGCCCTTCCTTACACAACTCCTTGAGTTGTAGAACTKCCCTCCTTCCCTCCGGGAATGCCTGGGATAATGCCTGGGGATGGGGAATTATCCCTCAGCTGAGAGGCAGCTGAGAAGGGATCATCAACTATCAAAGACCCCTGAAGTGCCCCCACACTCATTCCTGGGCCTTCCACCAGAGGAATGAAAGCTCCCCACCCACTCARGGGAGGTTCCTGGGCATTCCCACCGAGCCTGAGTATATTTTAACCCATTGGTCATTGTGTCATTTCATTCTAAGACACCCAAAGGGATCCATTAACAAGAACCTGGRTTACTCTCCTTCCAGCACACTGGCAACTGTACCAAAAAAATGAGGACAGACTGAATTATCACCATCCTTAAAGGGCCAGTTGCCTGTGCCATTTTCCTTCTGTRGGGAGGGCAAACCTATCAAAGAAAACGTGTGTAAGCACCAGCACTGATGGGACATTTGGTTGCTTGGTTGAACATCTATACATGAATAATTTCTGTAGGTGTCTTAATGTGCAGTGCTGGTACTTCTGCAGAATGTTTGGGATTTTTTTTCTCCTCAGGAAGCAGGAACAATACAAAGGGACCCTTGGCCATTAGTTGGCTTTAAAAGACCATTCACTGTTCACAAGCCAAGTTTGCCAGATCAGTTTTTCTGTTTGAAATGTTCTGACTCTTCAGTGTCTGATCTTATAGCTTTGACTTCACTGAAGCCATTAACTGTTGTATTAATAATAACAGTAACAATAATGTCAATAGTAATAATAATAATAGTAATAATAATAATAATAATAATAATAATAATAATGATAATAATAATAATAATAATAATAATAAGGAAGCTTCTTTTCACTTATGCTTTTGTTTAGGTCCTGCAAAGAATACATACCCTAGTTTTAGAGAAAGTTACATTTCAGGATTTGAGCATTCTGACTGTGTCTCTTTAAATATTAGGATACAAGTAAATGGTGCAAAAATTGTCTTTGCAAGTTTCAAACCATTCCAGGTCTACTCTGTTGCCTCCAGCCAGATGATGTCTGATGTTAGACAAACCAGGGCAAACCATTATCCTGGGATTAAACACTAAATACCTGCAAGGAGCATTCTCTTTATCAGATATCGCTCTGTTAGCAGAGTTCATTCACTTTATTGCATATATAACTGTGGTGTCAAATAGACTGATTTACAACACCTGGTCTTTTACATAATCTTTGCTATTTGCTGTGCTTGTAATCTGCCAAATCATTTAGCCTTCCTGATAGCAGGAATGCTGTAAAAGTTAGATAAACTTGCAGAAGAAATGAACTCGAAGGTACTGCTGAAACGTAGGGCCTGCACATTTGCTATAAATGCATTGGCTGGTTTGGTTTCCCCTGCCTAATCTGTGATTGAATGTGGCTGCTGGAGAAATTGAAATTTTATGATAGCACTACCGTCAGAGGAGATAAGCATTTGTATGCTAGACCAGATTAATCTAAAAAGAAGTTTTAGGTGTGGCTAATGAAACCAGTGTATGTGTTAACTGGGTTTCTTTGGGGTTCAAACCATATGTGTCTATCTATATAGTCTAGTCCTAAACTTTCTCCATGTGAAAAGTCTCATATATCTGTGCAAGCTCTTGCTGTCAGTGCAGCTTATTCCATTTCTTGTTGGAGATATCTTTTACAGAGTTGTAGTTTTTAAAGGATATTTTCTGAATACTAGTACAAACAACAGATTTCTCTAAAATGATCTTGTTTGGCTACCCAAAACTTCATGTCCTTCTGAACTTTTTGGTTCAAGTAACTGAAAGACATCACATTTGCTTAGGGTTAGCCACGTACAGCATTCAATTGAAAAAATAAAGCTGTATTTTTTCATTTTGAGCCACTCATTTTTTGCTATTTAGGTAATAGACATGTAGACAAGCTTAAAATGTGGAAATTTTCAAATTGGGTTTTTGACTGTGAGTGGGATTCAAGGTAGTGCATCTGCAGGAAAATAAAACAATCTCTAGTCAGAGGAGGGAGCCCTGTGAGGCARTAATGTCAATCCAGGCTGTATTAGAAATGATGCTGACCATCAGATTGGAAGAAACAATAAAAATTGAAGGAAATAAATGCTTTTATACCAAAACTTCAGTAGTCACCATTAACATCAATATTAACCCGTCAGTAYCACTGCTAACTCCTTTGAGCTGAGGGAGTAGTTCTGTGTCTCAGACCTAACAGTGAATTACTTTGTCATGGATGAAGTAACTTCATAGGAATGAAGTGAGCCTAGGAAGGCGCTTCCCAGGAAGGTGGTGGAGTCACCCTCCCTGGTGGCTTCCAAGAAATGACCACACGTGCCACTTTCTGCTCTGGTCTGSTTGGGCAGTGACCAGTCAAAGGTTGGACTCGATGATCTTGGAGGTCCTTTCCAGCCTAAATGATTCTGTGACAGGGGATAAAGAAGGGTGTTTTTCATGGCAGGGCTGGTTTGGGGAAGGAAAACCTTTKACTGTTGGACAGCACAGATGAGGACCTGCCTTCAGGAGCACTGCTAATCTCTCACATCCAGAAACTGTTGTAAATGTTTGTCCTAAGGAATCTGAGTTCAGCAACCTGCCCCAGCTGCTTTTAGTTGCTTAGTCATTATGGGTTCCTACAGTCATGAAAGGAGAAACAGTTTTTTTTTCAAAGCAGGGAACAGCTTGGGATGTTTCCTCATGCTATGGATCAACTTTTTTTTGCTTACGAGACAGATACCCTATGTATCCAGTTACCTGTGCTGATAGTTTAAGTTTGGTGAATAATGTGAAKAATGTTTTGTCCATAAAAGTTTTTGAATGTGTGAATTACTTCGGGGTTGGGAACATCAGGCAGGTTGATGCTAACAGTAGGATGGAACAAAGGAGACTTTTGGGTAAAACTCTGGAGTGATGTCTCTTACATATCACTGAGAGATCACTGGAGAACAGTCTCCCTGGGGAAGCAGTGGAAATGGTATTGTTTAAGACATTTAAAATTGGACAGGAGGAAATATATTGTAAAGATCAATCCTGTGCTGGTATTTAGATCAGGTCCTGTCTCCTGTGAATATTAATAGAAAGTCCCTGTCTGAAGTAGCAGCCATTATTCAGTGAGCATTACCAGATAACATTGGCTTGCAACCTTCCCCCACATCTGCACTTGCACTTAAAGGACAGCCTGAGTAATGCTTAGCAYCTTTGCCTTTTCTCTTGGTGCCTCAAGTGCTGGTTTTGTATTGCATTGCTTGGATTCTATTCCTTCATTGCCTCCACCAGACAGACTCCATATAGTACACAGAGATTTACAGGAAGCACATGTAGTTTGTGGCAATAATAATAAAGTCTCCTGCTGTTTTCAAATCCCTGAGAAACTAAATCAAGTGTAGAGGTCTAATCAAAAAAAAAAAAAAAAAAAAAGTGCAGCATGTGTATAAGTCACTTTACCATTACTGGCGTGGGTCTGCCTTGTACCTGTTCGGTGTATTTGGCTGTCATCTCTCTGAGGTCTGTGTTCAGTCTCCAGAGTGCCACTAAGACATTACACATCTCAAATGGAAAAGATGATGAAACAGCCTAAAATAACCTGAGCTGAGTTCCCATGCTTTGCTTGCCTCTTTTTCAATACCTCTGTGTTGTCATTACTGAYAGCAGTCCATACAGCAAAATTCCTTCAGTGCCGGTGGCCCCTGTCAGACAAATCTAGGTCTAATCTGATTTACGGAGGCAGGAAAACTGGATCCAATTCCTGCACGGTGCTGCGATCTTAATGGAGCTCTGCTTTCTCGGTGTGTTTGTGTAGGTACGAAGCCTCTCTCCTTGACCTGGTGGAAGCCATGAACCCAACATCCGTGCCGGGACACCTCTGCCGAGAGCCTTGTGACAGCAGCAAAGCGCACACGCCCYGCCGTGCCCGCCACACGCTGACCTCATCCTGGTGCCACAGCCCCTGCAGCCCCAGCAGCAGAGCAGAGGAGCTGGAGGAGAGCCGGCTCCTCGAGGAGATCTTCTTCATTTGACACAACTCCTYGGTCTACAGCTACTCTTAAATTATTTGAGTGATCACTGCTCATTTTCCCTCTTCTAAGACATAGCTAATTAGCATCCAGTTTCGTTTTGGATTTGGTAATCATGATGCAAGTTATATTGTTGGGGTAGGCCAATCAGAAGTGTTAACTTTTTTTCCTAAACCTTTAATGTGCCAAGTAATCAATTTAAAATAGCATTTTTTCTTAATCTACAACATTTTCTAATAGATTGAACTCACAGTTTTGCCAGCCTTATATCGGAAGTATATTTCATTATCGATTTTTTTGGCTCCGAAGCAGTTTGCAAGAACTGCCTAACATTCAAGAACCAGCATGTTCAAAGCAGATTATTTTCTAATTAAACAAATCTGTTTAAAACCTGGCATRTTATAAAGGTACAAGCACTTTAGTACTTTTCAACTGATTTAATGAACTACGTTTTCCTTCAACATTCTGATATTTAACACACTGAGTTTTTAGGGGATATATCGTAAGCTCAACTCTACAGTGTCTGATAATGTTAACAGATGATGTTGCAGGTTGATGTACTAGGCACAGGTTTGAATTATATTCCTCTTTAAATCAGTGCTATTTGACAGAGTTTATGTGCTGGGTAACRTAACCCTGAAAGAGCAGAACAGAGTCAGACATTGTAGGGATCCAAAACCTATTTGATGTAGTTTTCAAGATGAAATACATAGTAGTGGTAGTATAAGAGCAGTCTTAAGACATTTTCACTAACTTGCACTATTTTGATCCTGCATCCAGGCTCCATTGTAAATAAGACAAATCAGTAATTATTTCCACTAGCAGCTTGCAATGCACACTTTCCTGCCAGCTTTAATTATTCATGCTGTATCTATTTCAGTTTATTTAAATGCATTTCCATCTACTGCATGTACTTGGTTATTTAAAGAAATGTGCCGAATTGGTAAAAATGACTGCACATTACAGGATTAATGGTCATTTTCTCCACAATGCAGTGTTCATATTTTATTGTAACAGTAGCCACCGGCATGTGTTCCTAGAAATATGAGTCTAAAATACTCATTTTGCACAGTAAAATTGCAGCGAGGGAAAGGTAGAATTGATCCAGTACGGGCAAGTTCTAGGCCATTTGCTCCCAAACACCACTTCATGGGCYGGTACTGCTTTTCAGACAGTCTCTTTAGGCAACCCTGCTTATCTTAATGGCTGGGTTGAGTTGCTGTACCGATGCTTGGGGTATGGCTGCTGCCTGCCTCCAACGYTGCTGCTGTGCAATGTGCGATGCTCTGCGAGGTGGATCTCTGACGAGAGCCCCTGGCAGCACCGTGCTCCTCTGTCAGTGAAACAAAAGGAGAATGAAGGGGAAGAAGAACCTCAGGTTACTCTGGGCGGCTTCATTCAGGCCCAGCCTTAATCACAAATTAGGTGATATCCTTTCTGTGCATCCCCGCTGAATTTTAAAAGCGGCTTGGAGGAGTTCAGAGGAGGGAAACAGCATTGCTGGACCAGAAAATTACTGCTGTGGAAAGTCCTTGCATGGTTTGTCCTGCTTTTAGTGAAGTGTTACAGTTTTTTGGAGTATGTCTATCTGCTGTTTAATGTCTCTCTCGTTCTGCTCCCTGAGCCTGTGAAGGCACAGGTTCCTGCTAAGAGCCCCAGAGATGTGTTCAGTGTCCTGGCCCAAGGAGGGCAGGTGGGGGAGTTAAGTTTYCTCATTCTGCTGGCTGAGTAGTTTGCTGCTTAAAGAGGGCAGGACAAAGGAGGAGAAAGAAGAGAAAAATGTACAAGGGCCAGCAGGAAAGTTGGGGATAACCATCACATGGATCTTGGGGTTTGGGGTTGTTTTATGTGYTTTTTCAGCTTTGTTGGTAGTTTTTTGGTTAAGTGTTGGCATTTATAAAGAAACAGTTCTCTGATTTCAGTCCAATTGCTTCTCGTCTCTTTTCTAGTTTGACTGAAACTTTAATTGCCTTTTCTAATAAATGCTAACTGACCTTTCAAAGCAGCAAAAAATACATGTATRTTTCTTGAAAGGTGCCTTTGTCTACCCAGTTGAGAACACTCCATTGGAGCATTCTGTTCTTTGGTTCTTTTGTGGGTGCCAATATTTAACTGCTTTAGGATTCCTTATGATCATTTAGTCCATAAAAAAATCTAATTCTGAAGGTGACTTTTGGCCTGAATCTGTATTTTTTGCTTGTAGCTCTTTTTAAAAGGACATTGTCAAGTTTGTGGGCTCTAGGCTCAAGGTGCTGTCCATCAGCTGGACAGGGGTCACACCTTTGTGAAGCAAAGTTTTCTGGTGTAAAGAKGGTTGAAATGCCTGATGGGTGAAGAGCTGTATGCTTTAACTCTCTGTGAGATGCGGACAAAAGAAACAAAAGCTATTAATTTCCTAGACCCTGTGGAAAATAATTTTTTATAATGCTGGCTCTTGCTCTGGTTCTCAGCACTACATTAGGAATAGTGTTTAGCAGTCAATGCAAGCAAAGATATTTTGCCATGAGGCACTACAAAGTTGAAGTTATTAAAACATTTATAGCCTTAGAAAAAAAAATCAATGATTGTCAAATAGGAAAGGACAAAATCAGTAGTTGGTACCGGGAGGGGAATTGTTTTCCATCTGCTAAAACAGTAGAGGAAATGCAAAAATTRAACTGGCAAAAGCAATGACGTGACAATGTCCTTTTAAGTTTGAGCTTCTATATTGGGAGCTGCTGCTGGGGAGYTGGTCCAGCCACAGACTGTTTGTCCAGAGTGTTGCCAATGAATATTCCTTCAGTTGCACATCAGGCTGTGTTTTACCTGAGACTTTGTGGAGTAACATGACTGCTGCTAAGGCTCCCGCCCATGCCTTCAGTTTGTGTCCTTTCCACGTGGTTTGTGCACACACACTCACTGGCTGTTTGTGTAGTTACTGCTTTTGTGTACCTTGCACATCACAGCCCTGTAATAATCACACACGTTTCATTTCTAGCCTCTCCAGTCTTGCTGTTGAATCCCATCTTGAGCACGTATTTATATGTGTATGTGAGGTCTTAATCTAATAAATTATCTGGGGGTTTAATTTATTCTTCCAGACTTTTTTTTTTTTTGCTTGTCTTCTGGTTTTTGTCCAGCTCAGATGTCAATACTGCCATTGACAATGTGTTCCACTTCCCACATCATCACATCATATATGTTGTGAGTCTCCGGTTTGCTAAGATACACGGAAAAGTTGTCTCAAGCCTCTTCCTCTCCAGGACATGGGTCTTGCTGGGAAAAGGAGCAAGGTCTCCTTTGGAACATGAAGTTGGGGAGAGGTCTCAAAATACAAAGGAGAACTGGAGAGCCAGCACCATGCTTTGGGACAAAGAGGTAAATTAAGGAGTAAGGAGGAAAGGGTGGAGGTGAAGACAAGAAAGGGCAGAGATACAAGGCAGAGAGCTCTACCAAAGGATGATCGAGGGCAGAGATGAAGTGAATCAGAGAAAAGGGATGAGTTGTTATCATAAATTGATGAAGGAGAACTGTGTGCTTGTATCTTAAAGTGAGAAACTGGTAAGCCTTGTGACTCAAAACCCTTTTCCAAATCATATTCCTGCATTTGGGGAGCTGCTCTCCCAGGAATACTTGGCAAATGAGGGAAAWAAGGAAATTATGTTGACCTAACTTTCGCCTCTCCCCTTTAGAGTAGCTGGACAGGGAGGCCAGAGCACATGGAGAGCAGTCGTGCAGACCCAGGTATAACCCAGGGCATGGACTGAATTTGATTGCTAGCAAGGGATTGGGGCTTAGATGACTGAAGATTGTGAGACTGGATATAGCAAGAATCAGAATAAACAAACAAAATTTGCAGTGAWCCAGTGAGCTGTGGAGGTTTGGTTTTAAGGAGGGAGAGAAAAGGGCTTAGCTCACTTCAGAGAGATTGAGCCTGAGATATCCAAAACACAGCCCTTGAAAGTGCACATGAGCCTGGGGTTAAACTCTGAAAGTTGCAGCAGAGATTTTCTCAAATATGACCTCCAGGCTGTGTTTGAATTTGTACCATCTGTGGGGGAGAGAGCACAGCCTGGTTAGTTAGAAACCTCCTTTTTCACTGTTACTAAATTTATGAAATTGTGTGCTAATTAGTGTATGATTTATAAATTTACATAACTGCATGCTACATAAGACAACACAGAATATTGAATGAGGTGATTTAAACCAGCAGCAGCAATGAAGTCTGCTCTGACTGAGTGCCATTCCTCTGGAAAATGCCTCTCCCCATCCAGAGCTGCTCCCTGCATCATTTGAAGGCTTGTCTGCTCACAGCAACAATAAATGTTTTACAATATTGTGACTCCATGTAGCTGAGACACGACTACCTCGAGCATCTGTGGCCTGGCTRTGTGGCAGAGCTTTCCTGGTGATCCCTGATGAAGGTGTTTGAAAGGAGAATTCAGCTAAAAAAAGAGCAAGAAACCCAGCTTGGGTTGGCCAGTGTTGGTGCTTGAGGGCTCCCAAATTAACATTTGTTAATCAGGGGTGGGAGAGCATCCCCAGCTGAGGAAGAGGATGGGCTGGGGGGGGGGGGGGGGGGGGGGGGGGGGGGGGGGGGGGGAACTGGGATTATTTCCCAGCCCTGGGGAAGCCACTTTGCCTCCCTGCACAGCATGGTGTGGGTTCTGTGCTGAGCTGTGTTTAGCACCACATCTCAGAGAGGCTGTGACGTGTATCAGTGCCCACAGAGGAAGGCGCTTGAGGTATCCACCAACAATTTGTGAACTCTAATCTGTGTGAGCAAAAGCATATGGGCCAGGCAATCCTGCTGAACAGAAGCTGAAGCTTTGTATTTTGAGGCTTGAAGGGGAGGAAAACTGGAGAAACCCAGATGTCACTGACAGGTTCTGATGTGAGGTGAGAGATGCCCAGCAGACAAACTAATCCATGAGCTGCAGTGAGAGCCACACATTCCCAGTTTCCTTAATTTGGGAGTCATCCCAAGTATGTAAAACAAAATAATTTTCACTCAGAGCATTCAGTAACYAGTCTGAGTTCATTCTTTCTGGTCTCCTGTCTACAGATGAGGAAAATGAAAAGCTGAAAAGAGTTATCTTTCCTGGTTGCTTACTGGCACCTATGTTAAAACCTTGAAGCATGGGTTTGATTAAAGCATTCACCCAAAGTGTGGAGTATTGGGACCATTAAGAACAGTGTGGGAACTCCTCTGCTAGACCTGATAATGAAGAAAAGRGCAAGATGGATTCACAGACACAAAYRTTTGTTCATTCTCGATTTAGAGTTGACTGCGAGTAAGTTGCTTGGAAATTTTAGAARTGCCTTGTCAGAATCTTCCAGCCTGCATTTCTTGCTGATACAAAACTGTCTTATTTTGAGGCTGAGGTTATCAACCTTGAATTTCCAGCTGCTGGACTCTGTTGTGCCTCTGGAAGCAGGATCACAAATTCCATGTTGTCAGATTGTGAGTACTCCAAAGGCAGCGATAAACTGCTGGTCCAGCCTTTTCTTTGTCAAGGGGGTATCCTTTATGCCTTGTGTCCTAAAGTCTTTTCCAGCCTCTGGACAGTTTGGAGGGCCATTTTCTGAACTTCCTCCAGCATTTATGCTTCTTGAAGGGTTTACACTTAGAGCAGAATACCCAGTTCCAGATGCTGCTGATGTGAAATCGTGACAGCATGGCCTCAATTCTGCCCAGCCTTTTTGCCACTTTCAGAAATCTTTTTTTTTTTTAATTTTATTTTTTTAATTTTTTTTTATGGAGGTGTTGAGCTGGGTACCTGGTCTGATTGCACTTTAGATCATGGTTCTATTTCTCGAAGCAGAAATTCTGTAAGAAGTGAAGCCAGGAGACCCTGCTAAATTTAGAAGAGTTGAGGAGGAAAGAATAATGTGAAGTAGAAATACCTAGCAGGAAAGGAAAAGATTGCAGGACTCAGTTTGGGATGGAGCATGAGCTTGTGGGTGCTGTTGCTGTGAGCTCAGACATCTTGAAAATAATCTGCCAAACACATTCTTGATGGGATGGGGGAGACCCAGACAACACAAACTCTCAGAAGGGGAAGAGTGAACAAAGCACAAGGTGGTGATAACAACGAAAACAGATGAGAAGACTTTTGAGCTGCAGGTGAGGAGGCGATGACATCTCTGAATTGCAGAGGAAATGGCTCCTTGTCAGTGGAGCTGGTGCCCCTCTATTTGCACTCGTGCYTTTAGCACAGGGATCTCATTACCACAGAGTTTACTGGCAGATTGGAGAGATTTCAGTGAGGAGTAATAAAAATGATCAGGGACTGCTATAATTGACATAATGAGGAAACAAGATGAGAAGAGTCAGATATTTATAGCATGGGTGAGAGAGACAATTAAAAGGTGGGGTGGGAGATGGACTGGATGACCTGAAAGCCTTGCCTGCTTCTAATAACTCCTTGTCGTCGGCTGAACAGAGGGCTTGAATTTACCRAGGCTGTCAATCTGGCTCTTAACAGCCCCAACTTCCCGTGTTGAAAAGCTCAGGTGGGTGTACTCTGGCTGTATTGGCACTGTCAGAATGTCAATGGTACTGTACTTTGTTTAAAAAAGTAGTCATCGCCCATGTTGTGGAAAAAAATTGACATGCTGACAGTAAAGGGAAAAAAATTAGGCCTTCATRAAATAAAAAGCCATAGAGGACCTTGCTGAGGGAAGGGCTGCCTGGTTGTGCAGCTGATGATGCCGAGCTCTTCCTGCTGCCCGGAGGGTGGCCTGTGGAGAAGGAAGGCCCRTGGGGAAGGGAGCAAATGTGAGAATTTTTCTCTGTGAGCCGACACCCAGCTGTGCACGCAGCTGAGCAAAACCACCGCTCCCCAGGACACACAGATGTGCACAGGCTGTTGTCCCCAACAGCTGCTCAGCTCCACAGACAGCTCTTGGAGCAAGTTMTGGGCCAGACAAAAACCCACCAGGTCCCTCTGATGACCACAGACACGTGGTCCTCATCCATGTGCATTCCTGCACCGGGCCAGGGTCGGTGTCCAGGCAGTTTTTTAGAGCCCCAGGTTTGCTCCAGATGTGGGAGGCTGCAGCAGGGTTGGAGGCAGCCAAGCTGGAGGCATCTCAGCTCCTGGGCTGCAGTCAAATTAAAACACTGCTGTGGGAAGCAGCGGGGCTGTGCGTGTTGGAGGCACTTTGGGGAAATACCAGCACGGTGCTTGTGGAGTCTGGTGGCAGAGTGGCCGCTCTGTTTTAATGATACCTGTGTGCAAAGGCCACAGCTGCTGCCATCCGTTTCACATTAGTCTGACTTTCACAGAGCAGACATAGCCTAGGGTGGTGGGAAGGAGAAAAAGGTGACCAAAAAAAAAAAAGCCATTCATTTTTCACCACTTTTTCCATCCCTCTGAGCTGCGATACCAGTCTCTGGCTGAGCAACAGTAATCTTACCCAGCGTACTGTTGATTTAAGCCTCTTGGATTTATATAACTTTGGAAATGGTAAACTATATTAATTTGCTGTGTTTTCAAGGGAAAGTTATTTATTGAGAGACATTTTTAACTCAAGTGCCAGGAGCCTTAAATCATTATAATAAATTCATGCTATTCAGGGTTTCTTACATTGTAATAAATTTGTTTTAAACATGAATGAGGAGATCCATGATTTCTTTAATATACTGTTATGTATTTCCTTTCAAAATGACACAGCTCACTATATCAAGTGGGAGAATAATAGTGAGAGATTTACAGCACTTAAGAATAACACAGCCTGGGAATGTGACGTGTGAACCCACACGGGGCAGGGGGCTGGAAGGTGCAGGAAGCCCACCACTGCTCCCGAGGGTTAAACACCAGCCACGGGTCAAGATCGGTGAGTGAAACCCACAGCTGGGTGGGAAGCTCCCTGCAGGGTGGGAATCACAGCGTGGCCTTGTGTTTGCTTCCCATTTCAATGGGAAATCCCGCAGCCTGGAAGGTGACAAGGGCTGTCTGCCATGACCTGGCAGGGGCTGGGATGGCACCTGAGCCAGAGCTTCTTCGCTGTCTCCCTTTCCCAGGGGCTCATCCCCTCTGGCTGTGCTGGTGTGTGGGGAGCAGCCCCTGCAGTGTGGCCAGGAGGCACCAGGTGAGTGCTCGGATAAATTCCAATCTCTGTTCTTAACCCCGACCCCCATTAAACCCATGCTGACCCCGCTGCACACACGGGCGGCTGCGAGCCCTCGACAATAAAACTCACAGCTGGATTTACATAAAGTCCTCCCAGCTCAGCGGGGAGGAGGAGCTGGCACAGGCACAGCCTCGGTGGCGTCAGCACCCAAGGGCTGAGACAAACCCACTTTGGCAGCGCGGTTGTGGCTTTTTTGGGAAGCAGAGCCCCTGTGCCCCATGTAACATCTGCTGAACTCGTGTCCCAGCTTCATCTCGCTGTGGAGTGCTGCAGGAAYGAGGCCTCACATTTGTGATGACCTTGTGATGGGGGCTGAGTGGGGCAGAGCATCACAGTGCCCAAACTGTTGGTTTCCAAAGGCCATTTGGTTTCCTGGTGGAGGAATGAGAGCAGTTACCCCCACAAGATACCTAAAAGCCTTCCAGCTCCTTAAAGTGCAGCCTTGCTGCAGGGAAGTGAGGAGTTGTCTTGCCATGCTGTGGAAATCACCTCCCCTGTATGCCTGAGCACGGAGGAAAGTGTTTTCCTGGTTGATGGGTCTTTGGTGGGTGTGGCTGTAGCAGAGGATGATTAAATGCTGGAAATTCCCGGGAAGGGGGTGGCCCTGCTGCTCACCTGGCTGCAGGTGGGGTGTAGGACACTGAGGACTTCAGCTGCCCAGGGAAGGGGCACCGAGGATGTCTGTGGGCTGCTGGCATCAGGGGCTGGGCAGCTCAGGAAAGGGGAGGAGGGGATGGGAGAGGGCCTCTCGTGCTCAGAGAAGTGATGGCAGGACCTCATCTGTCAGCACAGAAAAATGTCTGGCCAATAAACTTGCCAAACGTCCCTAATAAAGGGCTGGATGTGTTATCATGTAGAATGGTTTTATAGGGGACAGCCATAAAACGTGCACATTGCCCTTTAAAATGCCAGGACAAGGATTGATTCCAGCAGGGCGGAGGGAGAGKAGGAGGGGAAATGAGGCTAATTGGAAAAGGGGGATAAATCCAGGGGCTCATTTCTCTGCCCTGGGTCCCCAGAGTGTCCAGGAGCAGTAACAAAGTGGGATTCACTGCCTTGTGGCTGTGCCCGAGCCTGGGCACATTCTCTGCTCTGTCCCCTCCACTGCGTGCAGTGCTGGGGTGTCCTTTCTGGCATCTGTACTCTTGCTGCTCCTGACACCCAGCCCAGGGAAAGCTGTGGAGATCCCTCCATCATCCTCCTTTTCCTCTGTGCTCTTTTTTAATGCCAGGGGTCCAACACYCATTGGCTCTTCCTGGAATTCCATCGGCTGTGCCCAGTGCACCCAGATCACCTCTCCCTCTCCTTCCTGGTGATTTCAGCACCCCTGAAAGTGGTGAGAGATGAGAACACACAGGCTGGGACAGCACAGCCTGTCCTGGGGATGCAGGCGTGTGTTGTGTGTGCTTGGAGCTCTGCTTGAATAAACAGGAGAGAGGAAGCTGGAGGGAGGCCCAGGGTGCGTTTAGCAGCGATCAATAAATATATTGTACTCCAGCTCACTTTTAATGCTGCAGAAAACRGGCAGTGATTTCACTTAATAAATGTAGACAGTGTTGCAGAGCTGTGAGAGCATCCATCCTGTGAGACAATTTCGGCACCGCGGGGCTGTGTGTGAGCAGCGCCCGGTGCATCCACAGCTGAGGATCACCACAGGCTGCCTCTGCTTTCCCATTTTCTTCTTCCTGGACAGAGGCACTGGGCAGCCAAAGCCCCATGAGATCTGGTGAGATCAGGGAGAAATAAACCAAACCCAGTCCTCCTCATTGAAGTCACTGAAAGCCRCGTGAATTTTACCACTGGGTAGAAGGTGGGCAGGTACTGGAGATGTGGGAAAAGAARGAGCCAGGAAGAGACAGATTTTTGTTGGCTGGGACTGTTTCAAAAAAGTTTGTCAGTGTGGATTTGTTGGTGTGTGCCAGATCTCACTTGTCTGCCCACTCTGTGCATGTGGCACTGCTGAATTTCAGATTTTCACAGTCCCTGGCAATCCCCATTGGCACTGGAGGTGACACCCCTGGGAGGTGCCCGAGTCCCCTGGCTCTGAAAATGCTCTTTGGCTCCCTGTGGTGAGTGACAGAGGTTTGGAATTCTCCAGACTGAATGGTGCTCAGGTCCAGGTCTTTCATCCCTGTTCCACAGTTGTGGAGTTCAGAACAAAGTCCAGGCTCCTGAGGTCTGGATTTGCTTCTTTGCTCCCTCTTGGCTCAGGCCCATCTCTACTGCACTCATCACAGTGAAATTTTCATTGAACACAGTTTTAGTTCTGGATTTGTAATTAAATTTAAGGGCTGGTAAATTTTGCTATGAACATTTTTCTGGCTCCCTTCCTAAGCATTTGGTCTGTTCAAATAGTACTTAGTGTTTTGCAGATGCTGTTGGATGTTACACTGCCAACCACCAGTAYGAAAAAATGCGTGATTTGGAAAAATACTAATGCATTTGAGGTCTTGTTTTTGCTTTCATTATTACGCTTCAAAGATTTTTTTCAATGTTTTTTCAGTTATAAACTTATGTGGCACGTGGGAATATCGTCCTAGCACTTGACTGCAAGAGCTGTGACCTTTCCACTTCATCAAACTTATGATCAAACCGTGGGCATGGCAGCACAGCCCATAATTGCTTTCTGAATTAAAGCATTTCCTCCAATYTCCAATAATAAGGAAAATGAAATCTTCAGGTGGGCTTTAGCAGCTCACCCTGAAAGAGTTCCATCTCACTCTAAACTTTAAGCCACGTAGTGAATTCTGGGCACCTCTCTGCTTTGAGACCCGGGGGAGAATTAACTCAAATTCATTTTTAAAGGGGATTAATTAAACTGAATCAGGACTCTGTTTCAACACTCAGAATTAAGATAAGTTGAAGTAAGACCCCTTCAATTAACCAGAAGAGATGAGAGACCTCTTTGACACCCAATGAGCGTGCCTGAGGAGCTGCTGGTGTGGTGTGACCAGTCCTTTTTACATATATTTAATTCAGATTGAATGACCTAATGAACAAACCCTGGGGGTGATCACAGCGGGAATATCCACCTTCYCAGGAGTTTTGTGAGGGGACAGAAGGTGTGGAAGGTGCAGGTTGCTCTATAAAATGAGGCAATCAGTCTTGGTCTGTTCAGAGTCCAGTGATGCTGTGGAGCTTTCAGAGGTGTATCAACAGACATAATTCTTAAAAAAAAAAAAAAAATAATAATCAAAATTGGAAGTCTTTCATCAAGGATGGAAAATCTCAATAGAGAAGGAAAACTGGAGATAAGAGTTCCAAAACTTTTGTTGTCTGATRAAGTTTTGTACCACATCACTTTGACTGGGGTCTCTTTGTTAACTAATGGAGARGGGAGGGGTTAAAGTTTAATCAGCTTTTGTGTACATTGGGAAAAAAATTTACTTTTGAGTAAAGACTCAGACTCCTTTAGCTAATTAGATACCAAGGTGATGTGTGCACTATGTACACTTCTGACAGTTTCTTTTTCTTATCTCTGCCATCAGTTACTTGGCTGTGAAGTCTGATGTCTGAAACTCTGCCAAGGTTTCTGAATGGAGTCCTTYGTGTGGGATTTCTCCACCTTTCAGCTCCCACTTCAGGGTGTAAGAAGTTTTCTGTTTGTTTTTATCTTTTCCTTTCCCTCCTTTCTGTTTTCTTCCAGCTGGGGATCTGACACATGGTTTACTCTCAGTGTCTCTGAGTGTCCATGGGCATTTCTTTGTAAAAGGAGAACTGGCCAACTCACTTTCCTGCAGCAGAGGTACTCAGAGTGTGGTGAAAGCAGGGGAAGCTCATGAAATTCTTCCTTCAARCATTGTGCCAGTGTGTATTCATATGGGATTTTCCTAATACCCAAACAGAGCTGTTAAATCCTCAAGTGGGATGTCTGAGGAGGATCCCATGGCTCAGAGCTCAGCACCCACCCRCAGCACGAACCTTCCAGTGGGACCTGGTGTAAAGTCCAGTGGGGGAAGCACAGATTCCCATCATGCCACCCCAAAACCCTCTTGTGTCTCCTGATCAACAGCCCAGCAGGCAGATCAGACAGCAGATTGCAGAAGAACTGCCTTACCACCTCCTAGAAAATGCCAGGAAGAGGCCTGGCAGGGATTTGTGGCTCTTTGGAGRGCCAGGGCAGCCAAGATGGAATGTGCCAATGCTGGGGTCCAGCAGGGTCTCTGGGATCCCTGCTGCACTGACCAGTTCCTGGAGGGGCTGGGAGTGCTAAGGACAGTGTGATGGTCACCCAGACTGAWTTGGTGAAGGTCAGGGGGCAGCAGGTCCTGGGGCAGCCTGAGCAAACCCCAGCTGCTCTCACACAGCCTCTCATGGGTCAGGGCTGCTCTCCCACCACGACTCTGAGCCTGGGACTGAAGAACACATGAGRATATCCTGTGGGTGAGAAGAGAAACCTCCCAGGAACAGCCTGGGAATTGGTGTTTTTGCTGGTGCTAGACAGGAAGGCTGGGGACCTTCCTATCCCTTCACTAAAGGAGCAGCACGGAGTTTTCTGAGCTGGAAAATTAAACTCTTTACATCAGGCAAATCCAAAGCCAGGAATTAATTTTGGAAGAAGAGTCCCCTATTTTACAAACTCCAGCTGCATCTCAACAGGTTCAGTGTGGCTTTGCTAAATGCTTCTCTGAGCCCTGACAATCTTTGGAAAGGAACGTGGTCCTCCCCGCCAGCTCCCCAAGAAGGTGAGCGTCAGCMTGGGATGTGATTTCTACAACTTCTGCACAAAGCAGCTTAGAAATGGGCTCACTGGCTGGTGCAGAAAGCTCCTTGTGCTCCACTTCATTGCTCTTTCCTGAATGTCAGCCACGGCTTTGCAGAGAATTGTTTGCAAAAACTGCAAATGAGTCCAAAGAGAACACAGTAAATGTAGCTTTGCATTATTCTGGGGATTTTTTAGGGTGGATGAACTCCCTTCCAGTGTTCTATGCAGGGTGTGCTCTGGGGCAAATATTTTAGGGGCAAACTCATAATTTTYCTGCTTCTCATCACCTACCCCTGTTCAGGACACATCTGCTTGGTAKGTGGGGCTGTACCAAGAAAAAACATGAAAACCTTATGCTGCACAACTGGATCCAATGTTCTCGCAGATAAAACTGGAGCCAAAATCTTTGGKTTTACTTTTCAAAGATGATGTTATTTTCTTTTCCATGTAAAAGCAGTTGATTTACCAAAGGATGCTCATATGAAGTTGCTTTGAGATGGGGTTAGAAAAAGAGAAAGCCTGGACAAGGTAAGGAGTTGGAAAGCAAGAAGATATTTTCTGAGGAAAGAAAAAAAGAAAACCTGGACAAAGTAAGGAGTTAAGAAGCAAGAAGAAATTTTTTGCAGGCTGGGATGTGAATTGCTAAAGATTTAAGGGAACTTGGAGTCAAGGGACTTAGCTGAAAATGTCTCATTTTGACACAGAGCACACAGACTCATTATGGCCTGCTTCCCAATTCTGGCTGTCACAGAAAATTCCCCGGAGAAAAGAGCCATTCCCAGGAGCATCAGGATGCTGAAGTAGACAGAGATGTGCTGAGTGAGCAGGAGTGGTGCAGCTGGCTGTGTGACCAGAGAGCAGAGGCATTGCTGTGTGATTTGGATCACAGAATGATTCAGGTTGGCAGGGACCTCGGGAGGTGCTCAGTGCACCCTCCTCAAGGCAGGGACAGCTGGGACTGGACCAGGCTGCTCAGGGCTTTATCCTGATGGATCCTGTAAACCTCCAGGGATGGGCATGCCATAGGCTCTGGGATGGACGKGCTGTCTGGGCAGCTTTGCCAATGCTTGATTCTCTTCATGGGTCAGAACCTTTCCCTTGTGTCCATCCCAAACCTCTCTTGTCTCTGAACACAGCTCAGAGCCGTTCCCTAATTCTGGCATCACTTGCAAAGTCTCATCCTTTCTCCAAGCTGTTGAGGAAGTGACTCCAGACTCCAGAGCAGATCACTGCTGCACCCTTTCACCACTGGCACTACAGAAATCTGATTTTCCCCTCCCTCTGTCACATCCCATGGGCTCTGGGGACACCCCAGATGTCCATTSCACGGGCTTGGCTCACCCAGCCAAAGCTACAAAAATCCGTTTTTGAAGCAGTTAACATCCATAAGGGCCAGCTGAAGGCTGTTTGCACCAAGTGTTTGCCTCTCCTCCCTCACCCTCATTCCATTTGCTCTCCCACCAGCACATAAAGGGAGAAGAAATGCTCACTGGAGTCCAGCTGGGGAAAGCCAGACTGAGCYATGAGTAGGTGAGGCAGTCTTTAGTGGGATCAGAGGGTTATGGAAAACAGCGTGCAGAAATGCTAAGAGGAAATTACAATTGCTCCCTTTTAATTTTTTTTCCCTCCCTCTCCTGTCTCTGTTTTTTTCCTCCTAGGTGCTGGGGTCTTTCCAGAGGCAATCGTTACTGTTAATGATTTTAGCTTGTTGGCTATTATCACATTTGTGCCTGGGGACTGCAGCTGGCTATCTGGGCTCTGGCAGGCCTTGACAGCAATCAGCTCCTTCCAGCTTCACACTAATTTTCTCGGGGGAGCTCAGAAGAAAATACTTTTTCGTTCATTTCCCCCCCGCCTCTTTCTGCGTGTCCCTCCTTTCCCTCTTTGCTGCCTCCCTTTTCTGGGAGCTCTGCCCCAGATTTGGGGCACAGGGAGAACCCACGATGGTGTGGGGTATTTGGATGTACCTGGGTGGGGAAACATCTCCAGGGAAGGAGCACCCCATCTTTTGTCACCCAGCCGTGTTTGGGCCCCGCTCTGCATGGCTGATCATCATTTGCTGCTGATGCCCCAGCTGTTAGAGAGACAAGGAGGGATCATTGCGGTTATTTCATGAAAATTGTACGCRGATCTTTTTCCGTGGCTCAGCCTGAGCGTGGAGCTTTTACAGCCTTGAGTTTAATATTCTCTTTTTTCCCTCCATCATCATTTTATATTATTCAAAGCAAATCAGACAGCCTTTGAAGAACAGCTCAAAGCCTTTTTTCTTACTTTCTTTTCTTCTTCCTATTTTTTTTTTTCCTTAAAGGTGGGAAAGAGTGGGAGCCACCTGGTACATTTCTTTTCTCAATTCAGTGATTTTATTCATTGGGGAAGAGATCGCTTTGCATCTTGTTCTTTAAAGGAGTGTAAAAGGCAGGTAAGATCTGTATTTCTAAAAGCCCCAAAAAAGAGGGCTTTTCTGTAAGGGTGACCAGCATCTTCTTTGCACTGAAAGCAGCCTGGCTGGAGGAAATGTGACTGCTAAAGTGGGGAAAGACTCTGGTCTGGAGCCTCTCACACTCAGAGCTGCTTAGCAAAATCATTGCTCTGAGGCTTTCCAGTGACTGTCCAGACCTATCTGGTGGGCTGAGRATCTCCAAAGATCACCGAATTTGCTGAGGTGACCATCAGGAACAGGCTGCCCAGGTGTTAGTTGCCTTTTGGAGGGTTTTTTGGCGCTTGGCACTGCTTTGGCAAGTGGATCTTTTCCAAGGGAAATCGTCTTTCCCACTGGAGAATTGGCCTGGAAGCAGAGATCCGAGGCTGTAGCTTGTCAGGGGTCGAGGTGTCGGCTTTCACAGCTGTCCTGGCACCCACCAGGTGCCTGCAAAACCCTCCTTTCCACAGCAATACGTGACAGCTTCTGGCCCTGCTGAAACCTGGGCTCCTGAAGGCTGAGAGGGTSTGCAAAGGGATTTTACCCAGCTCCCCACTGAGACCACCGAGACACTGGTGCTCCATCGGTATTTTCTCAAAAGAGCCATTGTCACCTCAATCAGAGCCAAGACACGCCCTGAAATTTAATGAGTTTACAAACATCCTGCTGTCACATCCTCCCCCTCCCCTCACAGGGGATAAGAGCATTGCCACAGCATGCCCTGTATGTTTTTGTTTGGTTGCCACCCTCCTTTTCCCCCAATTTCGTGTATCCTTTTGCTCCCACTGGAAAGGGCCCTCCCTGGCACTGTCCCAGGGCACCTCGTGGTGGTGGGGGGAAAGCAGAGATCAGCAACGCTCTGAAAATGTGGATTTGTGGATCTTCCTCTGGATCTTCCCTGTGCTGCTCAGGACCCTCCAGACCTGCCCAGCTCCGCTGCTCTCAGTGCTCTGAGAGGTGCATAAAACAAGCCATCAACCCCAAAGGTAATGGCCTCTCCGGGCAGGCTGCCAGTCATTTAATGTCCCTGCTAATCATCTAGAAGTGGGAATAAACAACATGTTAATGAAATCTATGGGTGAAGCTAAACTGGGAGGAGCTAGAGGGGCTGGTTTGGGCAGTGGAAGTAAAACAATAAAAGGTTTGGGGAGGCTGGAAAGACAAGCAGGGAATTACAGCTTGATGTTTGGTTCAATGTGCACACGAGTGGGCAGGGAAACGGAGATAAAAGGGCACGTGGGGACATTGGGTACCTGAGGGTGAAGAGCAAAGGCAGCTTCTGTCTGTCACACAGCTCTTCTGGGCACTCCTGGAAGTGGGGACACAGCAGTGAGCCCATGGGGTGATGGGAAGACACCTGGAACACCGCACATCTGGAACCGTGTGCAATTTGCCAGGAGGGTGTGGGGAGGACAGGCAGCAAGGTGGAGAAAGAGAGAAATCATAAGGAATGCCTGAAATGCTGCAGAAAAGTCTGTGCCCCACATGAGTGGCCTTTGATGGAAAGGCTTTGAGTGAAAAACACTATCAAGCATGTCTGAAATAGCAGCACATCAAGGGGAGGGAGTTACTTGTGTAGAAAGGAGGCTTTTTATCCAAATTCACTCTGCCAGTTCCTAATGGCAGGATCTGCTGGCCATGGGTTGGAAGAAAAGTCACGTCACTTCAGACAGAGAGGGTCCAAAGGGTTTGGTGTCCTTAACCCAGCTAAGTGGGGGCCACGAGGGGACCCAGAGGTGCCCCAAAGATACCCCTGTGGGCAGAATGGAGGAAAATGCTTTATGGCAGTGCTAGAACAAGAACAAACTGGTGTAAATAAATGTGTCTCGTGTAAGGAATTTATGGGTTGTTTTCCGGGCTTTTGTGATGATGGCTGGCAACAACCTGATCTGGAAAACAAGATGGAACAGGGAAGGAGCAAGGAAGGAGCTTGTTCTGAAGATGTCCCTGTACAAGTGCTGGAAATTCTCACAGTGATAGTGGGGGCTGAATGGGTTCAACAGCACCTCCCTGCAAGTCCTGAGTGGACAGGACAGTCCAGGTGTCCAACAGGAGATGGCCAATAGCCCAAGGGGCCAGTGTGGAGGTACTGGACATGTGATCAGAGATCAGTCAAAATTGTCTGAATTAGAGTTTTCAAGTGACATTTCTGTTGACATTTTTGCCAGATATTGGAAGATTTTGAATGTGCCAATTCCCATGCACCCTTTCTTCCCTTCAGCTTTCCCTGGCAGAAAAAAAAAATCCTATTAAAAAGAAAAATGGATGAATATTTAATGAAAATGTACAGCCAGTTCTCTGCTCTGTTCACTACAGAATCGCTGTTGCAAGGCACCAAAGCCCCTCTGCCCCGGTCTGAGCTTCCTTCTGGCTTCACAGATTGCTTTGGGTTCATTTCGTACTTGGTCTGGGTTACTAAAAAGATTTTCTGAGATCCTGAGTTGAACCTACACTTTTCCCACATCTCTGCAAAGTTCCTCGGAGGAATTTTCTGCAGGAAGAATACGAGAATCTCAAGAGTTTGAGTTGTGGAGGTGAGTTCTCCTTACAGGAGTTAAATCCCTGTGCCAGAGCAGGGGAGAAGATGGGCTGAAATCAGGCAATAAATTTGTTGTCTCATCTTTCAGCTGGAAAACAAGRGGAATGTGTGATACAAGGGGCCTGAGAGGAGAGTGACCTAAAATTCAGTCCCAGATGTGGACTCACTGATTCCAAACCAAGCAATTTTAAGAGGACTAAGGGGTGGCAAAAACTTATTTCAAGACAGTGCTGCACATTAAGGTGTCAGGAGCATGCCCACGAGACAAGGACCTACCTGAGTGAGGAATTTAAAGGCAAAGCAGAGTGGGAGATTTACCAGGAAAGGCAGCAAAGCCGCCTCCCTCATCTCTGCTCCTGGCTCGGGTCTTTCCATGTCCACCCATCTCTGATTCTTTTGCTGCTCTCTCAGGGAGGGAAAATAAAACAAGTCATCAACCCCGGAGATCGCAGCCTCCTGGGCAGGCTGCCAGTTGTTTAATATTGCTGCTAATGATCTACAAGCAGAAGTAAACAGCATGTTAATGAAATGAGTGAAGGAGGCTGAACGGGGGGAAGCTGCGAGAGCGGGTTTGGAGAGGAAATTAAACACAAAGGTCTGGGGAGGGCAGAAACTCACCAGGGAGAATCAGGAAAGGATTGGTTTGGGGGTGGTTCAAGGGGATGTAAGAGGTGGAAGGGTGAAGGGAAGAAGGGTAGAACAGTGCCAGGGATTTTGCCTGCAGTGAGTGGCTGGTGAAGGGCCCTCAGCAGAAATGAGGAAACAGCTCTGGGTCAGAGAAGTCGGGAGCAGAGATTCCCATCAGAGGKGCAGCCCAGCCTGTTGCCTCCTCCCACCATGGTGACTGCCCATGGATTTATCTCTGGCTCATGGGAGAGAGTYTGAACCTAAGCAGAGCTCTGCTCTGGCCCAAAGCTCTTTTCCATAAATAACCAACCAAAGGGAAATGTACTTGCCCGGCATGATTGCCTGGGGCTGCATGAGGGAGCCTTGAGCCTAGCCCAGGGAGYCAGCTGTGAGCAGTGCAAGCTTTATATTGACACAACAGGTCTGGAACTCGCTGGGTTTGTGGATCTTGCTTGCCTTGAGTACAGGTAGTGGGAGATGGAAGCTCTCCCCAGTGCCACTATCCTGAGCCAGCAGTGGAATGAGTTTGTTAGCATCCAATCCCTGTATGGCCAGCAGGGAGGGGAGAGTCCCTTTGAATAAATGGTCCCCCCAAACATTCCTTTTCTCCTKCTTTCTTACCCCTCCCTCCCCCTCATTTGAAATTCATTGGCTCTAATTGCAGAGGTAGTCAAACTTTGGCTGCTTCTGAACTGCAGGTCTTCGAGGGGACTCGCACGCTAGACAGCGAGATGAACGATTTATTATTATATTATTATTTATTCATTTAAATTCATGAATGCTTATCCAAATCCAAAATTGCCCAATTTCATCCAGATCTGAATTTATAGATTTTCAGGCCAGATGGGACCGCTCTGATCAGCAACCTGACCTCTGGCATCACRAAGGCCAGGGAACGCCACCCGGCAATTCCCACGGTGAGGAGAAGCTGCACCACTATGTAAATCAGCATTGTYGGGCTCAGTGGCTTCTCTGAAATGGTCTCTAGTGGAATCTGTGAAATTGCCCGGTGGTTTGCAGCTCTGCTTCCCAGGATATGGCTGTGCATCGCAGARAAGGCTCTGCTCTGCTCCTCTGCCTGGGACACAGCAGCAGGTAAGGGCCACTCTCCTCTGCAGCTGTGGGATGGTGAAAAAGTACACAAAACTAGTAAAAGTCCCTGAAGGGCTAATGTGAAAGAAGTTAATTTGGCTACAGAGGCTTCAGGAGCCYAAGGGAAGTGAAGCCCCCAAGCCAGGGTGGGTCCTGCCAAGCCAGGCTCAGGGGACATCTGCATGGACATCAGARAGATGGCAGAGAGCTGTGGCTTTCACTGTTCCCATTTCTTCTCTCCCTTTTCAATTTCCTGACTGGATTCCCTGCCTGTGTTGAAGTCCCTGAACATTGAGATACCACTGGAACCTCAAAGGGTGGCTGTGTCTGTGTAAAAGGAGGACTTTGGGAGGAGTTTGGGTTTGGGGAAGAAATTGGGGAAGTCACACAGGAAACAAGTGAGTGATAAATTTGATAGGTGGCATGCTCAGAATGGGATCCAGCCTACATGAGAGTGGGATAAGTACCCCATCTCCCAGAAGTTCATTAAAATCTGTCCATACCCCAAGGAAGTGTTAGAAATCTGGCAGCAAAAACAAGACAAAGGAAACCCCAGAGAGATTACCACATTCTGTTTCCGAAGACTTTGTGGTTTTGCTGTAAACCAGCTGCTTGGAAGAATTCCCCCCTCTTTAGACACTGAAACATTAATTCCCTTCTTTTCAAAAGGGTCTGGGAAGAGAGGATGTCTGCTCACCTCCAGTGCCACAGGTCCTGGATAGCAAGCTCAGGCTGTGGAGTGGGTAAGACAGGTTGAGCAGAGAGACCTGCTCTGCCTTCAGGCAGTGGCCCCATCCTGACAGAATCCTGGTTTATTGGGCTTTCAGTGTGAGGARAGCTCCGAGCTGGGGAGCTGGGTTTGCACACCGAAGTCATCTTTTGTAAGACCATATTTATCCTCACAAATACATTAGATTTTCCTCCATCCACCCAGTCTATATTCTTACAATGCACAAACAGGAAAGGGGTCTGTGCTGCACACATTTGTAGGTGGCTCTTACGCCTCCTTCTCAGCTGAGATTTGTCACCTGCCAAATGACAATAATCATTCTGCTTGTTTTCTCTCTCTGGTCTCGTGGTGACTGCAGCTGGCTTGGTGGGCTCAGCAAGAAAGACACGCCGGCTTCACAAAATTAATAATTGTTTTGGGTATTTTAGCACACATGAAACATGAGCAGGGTAGAAAGAAGAGACCCCAGTGGTTTGTGCTGCAGTCATATCTCATGTGGCCCTTCAAAGGAGCCCCAAAGCCTTCATATACTCTAACTTTCWGACATTCAAAGATCACCTTTTCCAGGATCAAAAGACAGAACCATTTCAGAGCTCCACAGCAGCAATTAAAGATTAGAAGCATTGTGGCTTTCTTTTGCAATYCAGGCTGGTGGAATTGAAAGGAGGAGGGTGCAATAATCAGCTGGATGTTGTCCAGGACTCTGAGGCTGCATCTATACCTGTAAATTAACTGTAGCTAGGTCTGCTCTCTTGTGCAGAGGCCAGCTGGCACAGGATATCCTGCATCTGTACTACTGAATTCTCTCACCCTCCAAAAAAGGGGGATTGCATCCAAATAGCCTACTGAGAATGGGCACTAGTCTGTGCTAATTCCCAGGCTGCGTCGAGGCATCATTTGGGAGCAACCTAGCTGGATTGTGCCAAAAACATGCCAGGTAGTGTTTTAACAACTTACAGTACAGCAGATCAARTTCTAATGTCCAGGGGCATTTTCACAACTGTCCATTCAGGTGGCACAGGAGTGGTACAGGAGTTTACTCCAATGCTGTAGCTAGAATATCTGTGGGTTCTGTGAGTTCTGCTGGCTGGTCTCTTGTCCTCAGGTCCCCTCTGAAGGTCACTGCTGGGATCTCCTTTGCCCACAGGTTTGCTCAGATATCCTGGCTGTGGTGATACACATGCTTTTGCCATGCTGTGGGTAAAACAGAGGCAAAGGGGACTCGGGAGAGATGCTGGAACTGGAAATTTCTTCAGAGTAGTGTTGAGGCTTTGGGACTTATCAGACATTGGTCATTCAGATCTGCAATATCCTTCCAGACTGGTTTGTCGAGAGACCTCGCGAGTGCTGAAAGTAATTGCGGGGCACAAAGGGTGCATGAAGAATATGAAATAGAAACTGTCTCTGCTGTGGACAAAGTTCATACCATCGAGCCATCCTCTCTCCAGATTTGGCAATCACACCATTATGTGCTATCTCTGAAGTCTCCCTTCCAAGAGTGTTTCCTATCCTGCAGGGAAAGCAGGCATTGTAGTGCAGGATCTGGACTGCAGCATGCTGCAGGCTGATGGCATCTCCCTCGTCCAAACCTGCGGTCAGACGAGGGAAGGGTCACAAGTTTGGCTGTGAAAGCTGTGACGGTGGCTGTCACAGGCTTTTTGGGAAGGAGTGGGGGGTGAGCTGACCCCTGTCGCCCTCCCTGACACCCTGCACCCTGCTAATGGCAGCCAGGATGACTTTCTGCTAATGCAAATGTTCACAGCTGTACGCTGGATGTTGCTGAGTGGATAATGGCTGATGAGTTTGCCTGTAGACAGTCACTCCACTACCAGTGTGTAATTAATTGCTATGTAAAGTGCTCTGAGATGCGGCGCTGCTCAAACGCCGGGTGTACAAATGCCATCCGCACACAAAAGGGAACAACATGCAAATTCTCTCAATATATTTTTAAATACGAGCATTTTTCAGCTGTTTGCTCTTTTGTAAAATTTATTAGGCCCCCTCCTGGGAACGGGGAGGCAGCAAGGGCAGTGTGCATGGATGAGCTGGCTTCCAGGGGCTCCGAGTGTTCATGCTGCTCAGCCCCAGATTCGGGGGGTCATCTGTTTTTCTCCTATTTCCTTAACCTCTGCTTCATTTTCATTTCCCTTTTTGCTTCCTTGCTCGCATGGTGARCCCCTGCCTGGCTGGGGAGGGGAGCAGGGAAGGAAAACACTTTTTGGGGCTTGAAAGGGCTCCAGCCTCTGTTTCCCTGTGAACCAGTAAAGTTCTTGTCCTGCTTCCTGGGAAAATGTGTTGTCCCAATAGGATTCAGCCCAGGCAGGGGTGGTTTCAGGCCATCAGGAGCTGCACAGKCAGCGTGGTGTGGTGGCAATAAAGGACAAAGCCCTTCCTGGCACCAGCTCYGAGGAGTGGGAATGATAGAATGCCTTCCCTGGAAATAAGTCTGACACAACGAGGCTGACAGGTCTCAGCAAGGGGGCCTGAATGGAAGGCTATGAAATRTCTTGAAATATCTAGTGCTGCAGACTCCACAAAGAAGGCAGAACGACTCACTGYTTCCCATCTGGCAGAAAGGAGAGAACATTCAGTGAAAAATACCACACAAAAATTTAAAACAAAAAAATGGGAAGTTGTTTTTCTTGGGGCATAAAATCCTATTTGGGAATTCATTGTGGTGGGAAACAACTAACATGTAAACAACTTCAAAGGARGTGGAGTACTTCAAGCCCACTGCTCACTGGAAGACCCAACAGTTTGGTTGCTATTTCTGCTCCCAAACATCCAGCTGCCAGAAGTGTGGAGAATATGTGGGGGTGTGAATGTGKTGCAGTTCTTGCAGTCGTTTCCTAGGTCTCTGTTGCTGTTAAATGGAGAGAAATAGGACATAAAGACTATATGGACTGGAAATCTATGTTTCTTTTATGTGCTGATATTTGATAGATTGAGCAGTGGGTAGTTGACAGATCCTGGATAGAAATTATGAGCAGGAAATCTGTTTAATGAGCACTTTCCTATGGCATTCCTGAGAAGGCAGTCATAACTTAGATGCAAATTAATGTTTCCATCAATGGTCTGGAAATACATAAAAACAACGCTGCTGGCTAAATTGTACWGATAACCTAAAGTTTGGAGGAGTGATTAATATGGCTTAAGGATGTGTGTAAAGGACATCAGCAGTCCAGGCATGTAGAACATGCATTTTCACAGCATCAAACTGGGGGACAGAATAGGAACCAGCAGGACAGRTGGAAGCCATGGACTGGTGAACATCAGCATCACAGAGCAGCTGAGGTTGGRARGCATCTCTGGGATCATCTACTCCAGYSCTTTCTGCCCAGAACAGGGGCAGCCAGAGCAGGTTGCCCAGGACCAYATYGAGTTGTGTTTTGAATGTTCAAGGCTGCAGACTCTACAACGTCTCTAGAAATCTGTAGCAGTGTTTTAGCATTATCGCAGTTAAAACCCCCCTTTTCTTGCATATAAATGCAATTTGCTGTACTTCAGTTTCAGCTTCTTGACCTTTCTCTGACCACTGAGAAGATTCTGGATCTGTCTTCTTTACTTGTCCCCACCAGATATTCATACTTATTGATAAGATCCCCTTAAGATCCCCTTCTCTTTGATACATGACCCAGTCTTTCTTCACACATCAGATGACTGAATTAATTTGTTGTTTTTGTGSCCCTTTGCAGGACTTTTTCCAATACTGCATTGTTCTGTTGGGCCCAGAGCTGGACACAACACTCCAGGTGTGTCCAGGATTCTCCCTCCTCCATCTGCTGGCAGTGGTCAGCCTCATGCAGGCCAGGAGGAGCCTGTTGGYCTTTTTTGTGACAAAGTCACATTGATAGATCATGGTCAGGGCTCACCAGGTCCTTTCCTGCTGGCCAGACCCAGTGTGCAGAGTGCCTCTGGAAGGCAACGACTCTGAAGGACATTGGAAGGTCCTGCAGGAAGGTCCTTCTCCAGTACCCATATTCTCAGTATGTGGTGGGACCAGATGATGTCAGCTTGAAGMGTCTGGTGAAAGGACAGAACTGATTTTACCTGTGGGAGGGATCGGACAACAGAAACGCATCTACAGTCTGGGGACATGTGCTTTTTCWAGGAAAACAAGAAATTGGAGAGGATGCAGAAACCCACACAAATCTGGGCTGGAGAAAATCCTTCCAAGAGAGCAATTTGTTCAGCTCATCAGCAAGCTCAAGTGGCAGCTTGCTGTGTGTGTGCACCTGCTGTAGAGAACTCTTAAGCCTCAGGGAGAAAGAAAGGCACAAGACAGACCGGTGCCCACGAGCTGAACACCAACAGACATGAGCAGGGTCCAGGCACTCGTTTTGTTGGTCATTTTCCCTAGAAGCACCTTGCCAAAGGTCATGGGAGAGTTTTCACCTGCTCTGAACCAAGGCAGTGTGGCTTTAGCTGAACCCAATCTATCTCGTGGCTCTCTGGGTCATTGTGACACCCAGCACTGAAGGCTGGGGTCTTCTTGCTGTGGTCTTTGGCTCTGAGCTGAGTGTTCCTCTGAGGGGAGCATGAGCACAACACATGATATATGGCCTTTGCCTGCTCTCCACACATCTCACGGGCTGTGTTTGGCCTCTCTCGAGGCATTTCAGCCTGCASAGGCTGGGATTTCAGGTGGTTTAGGGGAGGAAACGCAGGGGAGTTTGGTGCAGAGGGCGATGTTACTTGGGGATTGAAGAGAGGCCATCATTCACAGAAMAGCAAGAACCCTACAGAAGATTCTGGGGCACCCAAGGGGGCAKCTGGCTGGAGTCCTTCTGTCTCAGAGAACAGGGCACACCAGCAATAAGAGTCTGTCTTTGTCCTTAGGCATTGATTGGGCTACTGGACTTAAAAGGAAGAATCTGTGGCACCTTCACATGGTGTGAGTGTCCCTGTATTGCCATCCTGGAGGATTCCTCAATTCTGTCATGTCTCTTCTCTTGGGTTTTCCTTGGGATCTCAGCTGCTGCTGACAAAACCAGTATCTATGGCTCRTACTGGGTGTCCTGTGTAAGGAAGACCATTTACCCAATAATAAGCAGTCACAAAATTTTTAGCCAAGTGCCTCTTTAAGCCAGCAATGGCCACTACCCCTAAGTCCTRTGGTAGCTTCCTACAAACAAAGCAGAAATAAAGTTGCAGGATTATGATGGGGAGAAATCTATAAGCACAAATGTCTTTCCCTTTTTCTGTGCTTTTACTCGTCACCCACAACAGCTTCTATTTCTAACCCTGTGTTTAAAAAAACCCAAAACAAACCCCTGAAAGTCAATATTTATTTTTCAGTCTTCCTCTCCCCTGCTGTTCGTCTCTGAATTTAATGCTTTTGAAAGGTGAATGATTGACGATTTACTGAAAATGAAGTTAAAATATAAATAATTCCACGATTTCGCTGCTGTATTAAGCAGGCATATGAGAAAAGCCCAGAAGACCAAGGTTGGCTTTTATTATTAACAAGGAAAGAAATTAAATTTAAATAAATGTAATATTTATTAAAATTTCCTTTCACGCTGTTACCTGAGGTTCATAAAACTTTTGAGCTGTGTCAGCTTTGCACTCCCCAGTACATTGAACTCCAGGGAAAACTATAAGCAAATTCTTAAGATCAATGCAAACTACTTCTCCATTACTCAAAAAAGGGAATTTTAACTATTTTTGAAGGCCCCAGGACTCCAYTAATCCAGATATAAAGACTTTTTTCACCTTCAAACTTCACAGTTCCAACTACCCTTTCACCTTCTCCCATCCCCACCCCAACACACACAGCCCTTTAGACTCTGAGGAGAGTGACTACACATCCTTTAATTCAGTTTCCATCTTTCATGGCTACCTGCCAAATGGAATTATCCAAAAGGTGGAGAAAGCTGCTTTGAAGCTGCCCCTGTGCCCAGCCTGTCCCCAGAGCAGTGCCAGAGATGAGGAGATGGAAGGCTCTGCTAGGAGGGGATTTCCAGTTGATCCAGGCTGGGATTTTGCAGACCCTGTAGGACCTGGCTTGGTGTTTTTAATGGGAGCAGACCTGTGTGAAGCTGCCTTGTCTGGAACACCAGTCCTGGGCTTCAGAAACCTTCCTGCCTATGCSAAGCAGACTCCATCATGCTTCCAGAGCTTGATGGAGCAAGGCTCAGCTCTGCCTTAAAATGGCAGAAATCAGGGAGAGGAGGGGAAGTTTYAACAGCTTTGAGGGTGTGGGGCTGGGGGCTCAGAGCTGTCCTTGGGTCCAAGCTGTCCTTCACACCAGCTGTGTAGATGTTCCTGGACTATCTGCCATCTGAGGGGACCTGGGGGCTACACGGGGAGGAAAAACACAGCTGCAGCACCTTCAGCCCTGCCCTGGTGTGTGGGTGGGCTGAGCTGAGCCCAGGAAACCAGGCTGAAAGCATTGACAATTAATTGCCCTTTTGGCAGAGGTGAGCCCTGAGCCCTGGCTGCCTGCAGCACAGCGTGGTGGCCACGGGACCAAGCCTTCAGCATCTCTTTGGTGACAACAGCACAGAGCAGAGCACTTGTTTGTCTGGGCTGRACATCCTGGATGTAGCCTATGAATATAATGCAGTGTGCACCTCTGGTTTGTTTTGGGAAGCAGGAGAAATTCARGGATGAGGTAGCCATCAAAATTTAGCTAGGCACAGTGGAGCCTGCAGTAGTGTCCAATACAAACTCTCTGCCTCAGAGGAATTCATCTGTGTGTGAGGGAATCTCAGTCCCTGCGTTAGTCTGTCAATACTGCCCAGACTTTGKGGAAGATTTCTTGCACAGAGGCAAGTTTTGCTCCTGGTGAAGTCACTGGGTGTGGAGAGAAATAGTAGTTTGGAGTTTGCAAGAGTGGATTCAGAGGGAAAAAAAMCAAGCTGTAAGAGAATGTGCTTTGATGTTGATAAACGTGCCTTGTGAAGGCGCTGAAAAAAAGAAAAAGCAAGAGAAAGAAGGATGTTGAAAAGGATGATAAAGCAAGAAAAAGATCCATGGGATTTGGAAGCATTTGAAGAAACCTTTTTATAAAGCTGTGCTAGGCACGTCCTGTCAAATCTCTCCTGCTGTGAGGAATTTTCATGTTACTTTGCAGATAAACTTGTTGAGAGCACACTGTCTGCCTCCATGGTGACAGAACTGCATCTCGAAGGGAATGGCCCTGCATCATCATTTCTCCTTCAGTTCCAGGCAGCATCTGCCACTGCAGAGCTGGGCTGGGAGCTGCGAATTAGACCCATGTCCTCTCTGGGCTGGGGAAGCTCAGCAAAGCTGCATTTGGTGAATTTTAACCTTTGTCAGSGTTTCCTTTGGACTTGGTTAGGCAAAGCATTGCTTGTTCATGAGGGAATTGTTGCCTAGACCTCTGGTCCAAAMCCCAGCTCCTGATTATCTTTTTAACCACTGTTTTTGTCTCAGGGTTTGGAGGGAGGAAGGGAGAAAGAGGTGACATAGGTGACTCCAGGTCTGGAGTCAGTCAGGAAGGAGGAGGAGGAGGAGGAGAGGATACGTGTCACCAAGGTCTGGCTCCTTAAGGATGGAAGGGCTAATGGAATTGTACTGCTTGTGCCATTCAGCTGGTTGGTGCCCCTTTAATATTAAATTTTAACCCCTTTGGAGAAGGTTTAGGTAGAGCAGAGAGAAGTCTCAAAGCTGCTGAGCTCCTGTGTGTTGKTTTKTTTTTTTTTTCCTCTCAAYTGCTCCTGATGTTCATGGCTATCATCTGTTCCCAGGCCCTGGGAAGCACAGGATTCCCATAAAACAAAGAGAGGCAAAACCACACACACAAGGGGAAATCAGCCTTGGAACTTCAGCTCACAGAAATTTTGGGTGGCTCAGCTGAGAATGACCTATTACACTCAGCCCTTCCCAAAATGACACTCCAGCTCTGCAAGCCAAAGATTGCTTTGGTTTAGTCAGCGACTGAAAGGCAAGTAACAGCTGACAGCCCTGAGTGAAATGTATCCCCTGAARAGATTTCTCATCAGAAAACAGACTTCTTTTCATTAAATAAGATCTTTCTATAAAACAGTGTCAATTCTGTAGAATTTTTCYACCTTTATTAAGAAGTTTTTCACTTTTTTAAAAATTCTTTATGGTGATTAGTTTAAAGTAAGAAAAATCATACAGAAATGTCTGCCTGACAGAAGTTCTGCACSTTTTTTGTTTCTTTGGGTTGTAGAACAGTGAATAGGTCACACCTGCTCCTAGTATAACACTGGCCACTCCAGGTATAACACTTGGCCAATCATATGCTCCAAGTAAATGGATGAGGCCATTAATTTTATGGCAGTCTGTGTGATTTTGAGGGAATTGTTTTTGAGTTTGTGGCTCAAATCCTCCTTTGGACTTCAAGACATTTGAGTTTTGCATTTCTTCTGAGTTTAAATTGGTACCGTGGAAAGGAAGAAGGCAAAGGGGGAAGGGAAGGATATGGCAGATGGTGGGAGGGGAGGGGACAAGAGGGAGAAGGGGAGCAYGTGTGGGAACTCCAGTGCTGGTTTCATGATTCCTCCAGCTTGACTTTTAAGGGATCAAGTCTTCCAATTCTTACAGCATAGTCCCTGAGGCCATGTTAAGTCACCCTTGCAATTACTGTCTTTAAACAGAAAATTTGGAGTGCTTTAAGAGCATATTCCCTCATATTAAGAGACAGTACAGATATGAAGCTGCGTGCTCCAGTGAGCTGGAGTTAACTCCCCATTTTTCCACCTCTGTGACTCTGGTACCAATCTCTGGTAATTTCGCTTTAGCAGCTCGGCTGCGGCGCGTTAACTTCTGCTCTGTGAGGTGAGAATACGGGTATTGCTGCGGACCATGGAGCTTCTGCAGCTGTGCTGAGCTGGGAGGGGCTGCAGCTCTCCCCACATGTCAGACAGAAGTGTTTCAGGCTAAGCCTTTATGATAAATTAGGGAATGTGGTCAGCCAGAAACAGCCGGAGTGCTGTTTTATTAATCTGCGGGTGGATAACAATAAAAATGATGAAAGATCTAATCAGCTACATTATTACCTGGAGGTTGGTGGGGCCAGGAGAGACGAGGGGTGTGTGGGTGATGTTGGTGCTGGGGAGAGTTCAAAGACAGAGAGAGGCAAGAGCATTGTCTTCAAGCACTGCCAGACAGTAAAATTGAGGGGTGAAAACCTTGATAGAGATGATACCTTCAAAATTTCAGCCTTCAGCACCCCTTTCTCATTTGCCATTTTATGGCTTTTTAATTCTGGGATGYTTTTTAGCAGACAAGTTGCACATCAGTGCCTGATGCTCCCTGTCTCAGCTGCATCGTCCTCTAGTTCCCTCGGGCAAGGCCATGCCAGGAAAGCAACAAGATATTCCCTGCCTGGCAGGAGTGGGGAGATGCCTCTTTTCTGCATTCTACTGGTGTCTTAAAAATTTTCTGCAATGCTTAGGAGATTTTGGTGATAGRAATTAGAGGGTGGGCAACTCAAGACCCCTATGTCATTCAGTATTAGCTGGAGGAGTGTTGTACATGGTGAGGGAGATGCTTACGGTGGTGGATAAATCCTTTTATGTATTCTCTGTGCCCCTTTTTCAAATTAGGCACTTTTCTTTTTCTTTTGGTGTAGTAAGGTAAACAGAATGCAGTAGAATCCTGTCTAAGTACCTGGATATGGAAGAACTGGAAGGCTCCAAATTTCCATTAAAGCTCTGATTTGGCAGCATCACAAAGTCTTGCAGTCAACACATCTGTATGCAAATGCATAACGGACAGATAAAGAGCCTCTGTTCTTCTCTCTCTGTCATATTTTGTGTATTATTTGCTTACAATTCATGTCTGTCTCATATTCTCTGTGGTAAAAGCATATTGAGGAAAGTCATCTCCTTTCCCAGCAATTTTCTCAGCTTCTCTTGATCATTAACATGCTGGAAACCACTTGAAAGAAACACTGCAATTTTTTAAGGGATTTTATTCATTTATTCATCAAGGTTAAGGACCCTGAAAAACTGCTGTCTACATCTTTTAGCACTTACTTCTTTCAAATCTCATATACATTATAGTCCTCGATCTGGAGCTCTCTTTTGCTATGAGGTTTTCTATGCCTGTATCTTCTGTTGCAGTCTGAATATACAATAAACCCCTTTAAAATTAGTTATACTGCTACAGTTGTCAGGAGAACTCAAGTAATCTGATGAATTTAGTAAGAATTCCAGGCTGTGAAACAGACACAATGAAATTCTCTCCTTCAGCCTTCTTGCCTCATTATTAAACCTTCAGTTTATAGTGTGCAGACAGTCGTGCACTATAATTGAGGTTGAATTGCCATTCTCATTATAAATCCCCTTTTCTCGTGTGCTCATAACTTCAACCAACACATGGGCTGAAACTGTGTGTTCTCACATTCAGCCCACAGTAGAATATTTAACTCCATGATCTATGGGCTTTAGCTCTGCTGCCATGGTCTATTGCCCCATATATTTCACCATAACTGGAGCTTCTCTTGAGGGTAAAATACAAAAGTTGAGCATTAGCAGGTCTGCCTGGCTTGTATTTTAGGTAGCTGGTCTCCTCTGTATTTTAGGTAGCTGGTGCCCTGGTGGGGCAAGAAGATGCCTCTCTGAAGCCTTGAAAAGCAACTGTTCCTCCCCACTGACTGGACAGGAATTTAGGTGCTTCCTACATTCACTGCCCAGAACTTAGGTAGAGGTGAGATCCAGCAAAACTACCCCTCTCTTTACATCCTCTTTGAGAGTGAGGTCTCTAAGCTCGGTCTGAATCTCAGAAGGGGATCCAAAACTGTTGATTAGATCCACTTGGACTCTGAGCAACTCCGTAAGGCCCCAATGCCAGGGGCAAGGACCTACCTTCTTCTCTGGGTATTTACGTGTTCTGACTTCCCTCTCCTTTACTGCCAACCCTGGCATGCGGAGGGAAGCACCTGGACACAGTTTCACACACCTTGGTATCAAGTCCTCTGAGAAAGGGTCAGTTCAGATGGACAGTTCAATGCTGAATCTCAGTCTGCAGCCATGAAGAGCAGAAAGGAGCAGCACTCAAGGTGGAAGCAAAGGTTTGGGGTTTGGATCTCAGTTCTGGTCTTTGTCACGGGTTTTGTGAGTGCAGTCTGATGATGCAGTCGGGTCTCATGACTCGAGCTCTGCTGACCCAAACAGTGATGGCTTCAGGCTCAGATGTTGGCATTGGAAGCTAGATGGGACCATTTCCACGGCAGCAATGCTTGAAGTGATGCCTGCAATGAAATAAAACAGGGTATCTACAGAGAGACCATGCTGCAATGTCCTGGGCAGATGACCCCTCCATATCTTGTCCACTCTCCACAAAGAAAGAGTTCCCCTGYTCAGCTTCAACACAGTGACTTCTCCCAAGGTGCTTTACAGAGAAGACTCAAGAGCTGAACTTTGCCAGAAACTCTAGTTCAGTGTTTGAGGAAAGGAGTAAAGTGTGAGGGATAGAGAAACTCTAGTATTTGTCAAAAAACCTGAGCCAAAAGGAATTTTGTCAAGAGTTGGTTGTTTGTGTTTTTTTGTTTGCTTTTTTTTTCTTTTTTTTCCTCTCAGGTATTTGTGATGGGGAGAAGGAGGTAGAGGAAAGGCTTTGGCTTGAAAAGGAATTTGTCGATTTGGGAAGCATGAGGTAGAGAAACAAACAACATCTTACAGCCAGGGGAACCATAGACCAAGACCAGTCCTTTCTGAAGGCAGCTGGTGCAGGGGAATGTTTTTGATACCTGCTGTCAGAGAGGTCATGGCTGTTCACTAAATCCGTCTTTCTGCCCTCGCTGCCATGGTCCAACACGTGCTCAGGGAGCAGACAGAAGCAGGGAGGGAAGGTGCTGCCATTTATCCCCACAGTTTATTACCAACATTTCATTCCTGCAGCAGAGGGGGAAACCTCTGCCTGTCTTTGCAACTCTCACATGTCATCAACTTTCCTTGACCAGTGCTCCAGACTCCCCTCCATCCCCCCTGGTRTGTGAGGGTGCCCATGGTACGGCTGAGGATTTGGTAGCACGTGCCAGGACCTAAGGACACCGTGACAGTGTGTGTAGAGCTCATCTGTCAATGCCTGGATCCCTGTTCTCCCCCAGGCATACGGCTCAGCTTTCTCACACCTCTCCCCCACTTCCTTACTCTCCAAGAGCTACTTGTGGGAGCTGAAAGTGAAGTGATGGAGCCCGAGGGAAGGGAAAATACAGTCTGTGTCTCTGAAAATCCAAAAGGGACCCTTCTGTGTATTTTGTTCCTCTCCTAACACTCATCCCTGTCCCCAGCTGAACTGCTGTGACCAACTCCACCGAGAATTTTCCTCCAGTAGTCCAGTGGAGAAAAAAACTGAGGGGGAAACTGGGGTGGGGGTAAAGGAACATGACTGCTATGCTGCTGCAATGGGGGATTTTCTTTGATGCAAATTTTATTCTGGGTGACAAGTCTTGACATGTTTCCTGCATTTGAAGGAGTAAAGACAAAGTTAGAACATCGATGGTAGCATTTGACCTGCTTGAACTTTGCAGGAAAAGTTTCCTTGATATGTTTCCTGCATTTCAGGTCCCCTYGTCAGAGGCTGCACTCTCTGGAAGTCGGTGGTGCTCCCCTGTGTGGTATATGCATGTTTTGTGACGGTGTAAGGAATCCTGACATGTAGGCAAAGCAYTTTCTAGCACACTTTTCCTCCTCCACAGTGGCAGAAGGGGCTGGGCAGGAGCTCTCCAAGCTGCCCTGAATCACTGTGCTTAGCAGCTCCTTTCAAATCCTTTCCCTAAGAAGTATTTCTGGCAATCACTGTCCATGTGTGCCTGGGCTGGACAGAGTTTTAAGAAGTAGGTTGTCTGGAATAAGGTAGCTCTGAGCTTCACTGGCAGAGTTATCCCTAGGAAATATGCGAAGGTTTTCTGCAGCCACCAGAGCTGAATTTTTAATGAATTTGGAAATCATGCCTCAAGCTTGGTCTGTTCCAGAGACAGTGTGTAACAGAGAATCACCTGGCCCAGAAAATGAATACAGGGTGTTCTGGGTAAATCCAAGTTTTTCTCTGTTCAAACTCCGTTGCTAAGAAAATTCTGCAGCTCTCCAGTTTTGACCATCTGATGACTCAACTACGGGCATACGTTTTAGGCTGGTTGGCTGGATTTGTGTATAAATTTATAGGTGTGGGAATATAAGAAATACATGAAGATATGTGTTGACCTASAAGACAAAAATTCCCACGGAATTTTGTTCACCCATCTCCACCTCATTACTATGTCCAGATTATGACCACYGGAGAAGGACAAATCTTTCTTGCTGAAATACTTTTCACAAAGTTCCATCTTGACTCCTTCTCTGTCCTTCAAATCCTTCGTAAACACTAATAAGAAAAAAACAAAAACATTTAATTTTGAGCTTGCTGGACTTTAGGAMTTTCTTATTGGTTGCACATGTCAAGGTCCATGTGAGTTGCTGTAGTGCCTTAAAACATCCATTCTGTCAAGCCATTCTTCTGTCCTCCCATCCCCTGCCATTGGCTCTTTTCCTTCACCAGGTGCCACTTCCCATGAAATRCTGAAATGCCTTGCTAGCTAGCAACTTTTCTGTAAAGTTTTGCTGCTTTTCATTGAACAGTTTCCTCCATTAAAAGTTCACATGTTTTTTAATATTTTGACCCCTTCTGGGCTGAAAATGTAGACTTTGCAGGCTGGATTTTTTTTTTTTTTTTTCCAGTGTGGTCTGCTATGGAGATGTGTGGGAGATTTGCCTCCTTCCTTCTTTTCCTGCAAAGTTCAAGCAGGTCAAATGCTACCATCGATGTTCTAACTTTGTCTTTACTCCTTCAAATCCCTACCAGCCTCCTGGACTTGACTTTACAAGTCCTTTCATGTCACTTCAGGCTGTAGTAGGAGGAAGTGAAAATTACGGGCCACAGGCAGGGTTCCAAAAAGTGCTCTCTCTCTCTCAGAAAGGGGCTGGCATCTTTCCACGGGCCTTCATTGTATTTTATGGCCATACTACAGTATTTAACAGCATAATTTAGTAAGTGTCCGTACTCTGTCGTGGAGTATGGAGAAACTGTCTTATTCAACCCCTGGTGACGTGCGCCGATTCAAATAACGCATGGTGAGGTAAAGTTAATGTTTTCTGGAAATGGAATTGGAGTCAGAAATGCCCTTTTTGGCCATCAGTATAAATACTGTTGTCATCCTGATCAGCAAGCAGAATTCAAAACCTTTTGCCCTTAACAGGTGACTCTTTCTCATGTTTTAATTAATCCCCCACCAATATATGAAAYGATTAAAGAAAATAAAAGTCCTTGCCATGGTTCAAAAGTGCATCCTAAAAGTATCTGCGACACAAAATCTTACTGAAACTGTTTTTCACCCTTTACACTACAGTGCCTCTTCATTCCTTGTGTGCTTTTAATGCTTGGGGGAAGATAGGTCTGGCTGGGATCCTAGATTGCCATCTGATTTAAGGATGGGAAAACAATGACTCTTGTGGGCTGTCACAGAGACCATTTCATGTTTACCTCGGCTGTGCAGCTGCCATCTGTGTCTTACTTTGATTATCAGGAAGGTCAGCTGTCAAATGGAGTAGGAGGAGGCAACAGTTGCATAAGTAGATGGTCAGATATCATCTCCTGAAGAGATTTTAATATGTTCTCCAGACTAAAAAGCTACAACAGTTCATCATAATTTCCACTGGCTTTACCAGACTCTGTACAGATTAGGAAAAAAAACCCAGCCCAAACATCAAATCCATGTAAAATAATTCAYCACACTCGCAGTCACAATGTCAGGCCCTTCCTGCAGAACTGGTGCAGTTTGGTTTATGCTATATTGATTTCTGACCTGTAGCCAGGTTTATGTTGGAGTTTCCTCTGCCTGTCAGCCAAGGAGCAGTGGGAGTTCCCTCAGTTTAGGGGTGAGTTGTGCCATTGGGATTGTGCCTGGAACGTGTAAGCAGATGGTACATGTGAACTTGGCCTGGTGAGGAAAGTGATCCAAGGGTTAYCCAGGGCACATCTGGGAAACAACCTCATCTCCACTGGGTGGCACTGGAGCTGCTCTGAGGGGCAGACTAGCTCCTCACAATACGCACTGAAGTCCTGGTCCCTCTGTATACCCCAATATTTCTTCAGGTGACTGCYATAGTGCTCACCACTCGCCCTATCCACACTGGTTTCCCGTGAGGATAAAACCAGTCCAGAAAGGAGATGCAGCAAACCCTGGTACATCTACCAGGCTGGACAGAGGTGMGGAGTGGTGTGGGAGTCAGAGAAAAGCACGATTTCTCACCTCTGTTCAACCTCACACCTCGAAAAAGGTTTGCGCTGTACCTCACATAACCAGGAAACAGCCAGTATGATTGACATGCGACCACCCCGTGCGGGGAGCTCTGATTGGTTAACAGGGCGCGTGGACACCACATGATCAGAGATGTGATTGGATAGAMGGGCTCGTGGGCGGCAGCTCTGCATGCRCCGTTGGCCAATCAGTGTTTAGCCCGCCCAGTTTGGAATATAAAAAGGCTCRCTTTGGGCGTGAGGGGTTTGCTTTGAACCAAGAGAAGGTGAATGTGTTCTCTGTTCTTCCATTGTTACAGAGAGGGGCTGCATTGGGTGCGTGTCCCACAGGTTATACAAATTCACCTGTGCAGCCTTTGATAGCTTTATTTCGTGAGAATAACAAGACGTATGAGCAGAAGGCCCAACCTGATTTCAGCAGGRAGCTGGATGAGAGCACCAGAGTTCCTTTGCATAGTGCTGCCGTGATTTAGGGTCTGTACCTGCTGTGCTGGGGAGGTTCAAGGGGGTGGTATCTGTTGTGGTAACATATATATCTGTGCACACCTATAGCAACCACAAGATCCCAGAATCATGAAACATCCCGTGCTGGAAGGGGCCTAAAAAGTTCACGTGGTCCAAATTTTTTGGGAAAGGGATCTTAAGATGGGATTGTCTAGCACCCAAWGCAATACAATGGCATTGAAACCTCGAGTGATGGGGACTCTGCCACATCCCTGGGGAGGTTTTTCCAGTTATTAGTAGTTTTCACAGTAAAAAAATGTCTCATGCTGAGAAGAATCTTCTCCTGGTGTAGCTTGTGTTTGTTCTCCTTTGTCTTCTCCTGTGGCTCCTTGTGAGGAATGTCTGTCCTCTTTGTAGCCACTTTAAATTAATACCATAATTCGTCTTGAGCCTTCACCTGAAATTGCCAAAGCAAGCAGGGTTGCATTGTAAGTGGAATGAGCTAGCTGGGCAATGGACTGTCTATTTTTAGAAGCGTCCTTTGTAAATCTCAGAACCAGTATGAGGCAAAGGCATATGTCATTTCACAAATGGGTAAAGTGAAGTGATGCAACCCAGAAACGGTGCTGAGCAGCACTGCCACAGGCTAAGCACTGGTCCATAACCTCCTCTCAAGATGGCATGTGGCTTGGTAACTGTCCAGCTTCACCATCTGCAGAGACTGAAACTCAATTGCTGTTAACGAGAATGAAATTATGGCGATATTAGCATAATTGAAATGAGAAGAATCCTAGTTCGGGAATGATTGATACCCATGCAAAGCTTTGGATGGAGGCAGAAAAGGCAGGTCCAAGACTGTTGGCTCAGATGTTATTTACCTGCATAATTTCTCCAGGTTTGGGGAAAATGTCCTCAG
>NW_026623287.1:485937-493835 GCF_030028575.1 Malurus melanocephalus
AAAAAAAAAAAAAAAAAAAAAAAAAAAAAAAAAAAAAGCTTAATGTGGCTAGTGACTGGTATTAAATAAATGATGCATGTTGGCAGAGCGATAGATGAGAATAGTGGAAAACACATTGTGAAAGAAACCAGAAGAATTGCTGTCATAAATCTCCCCAAACTATTCCAGTCTGAGAAAGGCTTGAAACTAAGCAGGTTACTAGGAGCATAAAGAAGGGGGCTTTAGAAGAAGCCCATGGCACTGTAGGTTCATGGACTCAAATTTTGCCRGTGTGTCCACCCTCTTAGGAGAGGAGCAATGGGTAGCCAGGGAAAGGAAAGGGTGTTGGAAGTGTGACATTGCCACTTGGATTGTTTGTCTCTTGGGTTTTATTTTTTATTTGAGGCAGGTTAAAAGAGCTCCAGGTGTTCTCTCTAGAAAGAAAGAGATTAGAAGGCAACATTAATCAAGTTTACAACATATTCAAACAAGTAGATAAAGAGGAAAGAAAAAAAATACCCTGAAATGCTTTTGTAATGAATGCATATTTTAGTTGAAGAATTCACAGGGGTCGACATGTATATATGCAAAACTAGGGTTAGAAGACAAAGTGGGATTATTTTCAAAGCTCATAAATAATTTAACTGCTGGAAGAAAAATGCAGAGGTTTCTGTTGATCTTATTGCCAAAGAAATGACTTTAGGCCTGATAAAGCAAGGGGCTAAAGGTGTTTTCACACAGAAGAATGACAGAGCATTGCTGTTTGTCTATTACAGCTTGTCACACCAGTCGTGGATTTTATTGGGTAAAAGATGGGCATGTTGGGACAGGATATTCTGGCTCCTTTGACACACTAAAATTGCAGTTTCTTGTTGACTTTTGTAAGGTGTTCACTGAAAACAGTTGTAAATGTTCCTATTAACTTATTTTGCTACAGAAAGAGGCCATTCCTGAATGCTTTTGACAACCSCACGTGGAAAGACATGGGAGGAGCTTTACAAAGGACCAGCCACTGRAAAAATTTGTGGAGAAGTGTGCCTTCTTCATTTCTATTTCCAGTTTCCATGAAAATTGTGCCACTTCGTAGTGACCAGGGCAGGTCATACAAGAACCCTGTGTTATATCTCACACATGCAGTGCTGCATGCCACCCTCACACCTACTCAGCATCCATACCAGTCACATTGTGCAGTTTGGTCATGAAGTGAAATGACTAAAGGTCTCTGTTCAATATAGTTTCTCTCTTGCTGTGTGATGCTGACCAGTAAYAGTCCCTCTGTCTTGAGTTCCAGTTTTGTCCCTGTTAGATACTTATCTTTGAATTWACATTTCCAGAGAATGGGAGAAACTGGATTTACACCCCTTGGCGTTAACCTCAGGCTTTTGGCTTGGAAGTCGCTGCTGCTCAGCTCAGGGTGGAGGTGCACAGGAATGCCAGCACTTCTCTCCTGCATGCAGTGCCTGACCACATGTGCACTCTCTGAACACTCTGGCTGTTTCAAATGGGGAGTACAAACCATAGCTAATCTGTTTTACTTCCCGCTTCACTTGGCTTCTCTCAGTTRCTACCTCCCAGATGAGATTTACAGGTTTCCATCTGCACGGAAGCTGTTTCCTAATTTAGCCAGGTGCAATGCTTGGCCATGACCATCCACCCGTCACCTGTGGGACAGGYGAGGCAGCTCTGCATGCTCAAGCCCTGGAGGATCAAACCCTGAGAAGCGACATCTCACGCATTTCCTGGTTCCCCAGCTACAAGGGCAACAAAAAAAGCACCATCTGGGCTCATGAGCAGTGATAGGGACCCCTCTGATCCAGGACCACAACGATTTCACGTGACCKGGGTGGATGCAAAACATTGTCCAGTCAGGCCAAGTTTGTCCTCTCACCCCACCAGCAGAGCTCTGACTGCTGTTCTTGTAATTTGTGAGATGGGGAGTGCTCCTTTAAATCTGATGCACGAAAACCCATCCTAAAATTTGACATTTGCTTGCATCTGTCCCTCCATGGAATGAAAAATTCCCCAGTCTCCGATTAAACTGGATTTGAACTGTAAATCTTTCAGGMAAATGTGTTGCTTTATGTGGACTCCTTACTTCTAGAAAAAATAAAAGACCTAAAATGTCCAGCATTTCACTCAAACTCAGCTCCCTCCCAGCACTGCAAAAGCTTGGTTCTCAAGGAGACAAGGTATTTAATTAGTAAAGCTTTAATATGAGGCTTTTGTGCTGGAAACAGAAAGGTGTAAATAAGCTAGATACAGCACAACTTCTGCTTAAACTACAGAATTTAATCTTCAAGGCCAGGTGGATTCTAGCTCTTTACCCAGTTTTGGTTTGGATTGTTCTGCACAACTCAGAACGGAACAGACTTTTTGACTGAGTGAGATGCTTAGGCCAGGCAGAGGAGCCTGATAGCTGCTCCAACACATGTGGCCAGGCTGCTTTCCTCAGTCCTCTGTGTGTCTCAGTCTAACCTCATATTTCTTCTTTGATCCTAAACTTGGCTGCTTGCTGCTTATCAGCTATTGGAATTGTGCACAGGGACTGAGACCCTTCTTGTCTTTGATGTTTGGGCTCTGGAACACAAACACAGGTGTTCTGGATAGCTCTCCCTTGGGGTTAGGAAAGCTGGGTTTAGAGGGACAATGTCTCATATCAGTCTCCTGGTTGCCAGCCCTTAAAGCAAAGGTTTCCATCCTGCATCCCAGAATCAACTCTGCTGTACTTGTGTGAAATGCGGTGCCAAGTGTAGTTTGATGGTTATTTTGAGATTTTTGTGTGGTCTGGGGCTGCTRCAGGAAGCAGCAGTAACAGAGCAGACCGAGTGGAAGGATAAGTTGGGCTGACACTTTTCATCTGTGCTTGTGTGCCATTGTAACAGTGGCTGGGAGCTTATATTGGCTTGGCTTAAAAAAGACATTGCTAATGTCTAACGCTTGATGACAGATGGTTCACCAATGGTGCTAGGCCCATTGTCTCACTTAATAGCTCTTTGTTCAAGCTGAAAGAAGGTAATCTTTTCTTGTAGGAGTTGGTGGGAGGATCTGTGTACAATATGCCTTCTGACAACCGTTCCAGTTTTGGAGTCTGTTCTGTAGCTCGCTGAAGCGGAATCATCTCTCTTACCCTCTGTAGGAGGGACTCACAAAGGAGGCATCACAGTCATGATGCCTAATTTGTGGGTGTTTTGCTGTCTGGTGGGACTCACCACACTGCATTAGGCAATTGCATTCTCTGTGCTGCGTGTGGAAGAAAATAAAATAGAAGATCCGATCTGCCTCAAGGGTGAGGAGAAGTTTAGGGCCTCTTCCTCTGTGGGGTGGGGAGAAGCACCCGTTTTTGGGATGTCATGCTGTGGCTCCCCACTGGGGAGAGTTAACTCACCCACTCACCAGCTGGCAGCAAACCTGCATGATTATATCTCTTCTTTTYGACTGCTGAAAGCAATAACTGCAAGCCAGCAATGATTACACCCCAAGAAAAAAACAGGAGGAACAGACTAGGTGGTGCCAAGGTGGCAGTCAGTGTCCTGTACAATGTATTTTGTRTTTAGAAGTGGTATTAGGAGACTGGGTCTCCAAGGAGAGGTTATGGAATCACTCACTCCTCGATTCCTTTTCTCTTTCCACCTTTTTAAGCAAGATGAGGCAGATCAAGGAGRGGGCTTGTGAATACCACCCTGGAMTGACCTACCATTTTTTAATCAGGCYGTCTTCTGTGTCACAGGAGTCTCAGAGGGCAAATGCCATCTGGATGGGGAAGAATCAACCTGTTCTTCTTGTGTCTCATGTGAGTGCTCTGTGCCCTGCAAGGCTGCTGCTTACAGAGGAGGAGGGCATGTGCTTACCTAGGCCTGTGCAAGGAAATGCCTTCCCCAGTCTGTGCTTGCTTCAGGTGGTGCATGTCAAGTTCAGAAYTTATCAGATCGAGACCCAGGATTAAGGATGGCTCATGAATGCCATGGTGAGAGGATGATTGCTTCCAGGGTGTTTCTTTCCACCAGAATTTGTTGTGTGTTTACCAGTGCTGATGTTACACAGGTTCCTCAGCAGCAGCGTGGGGAAGGTTTCGGGTTATGTGGGCAATAACAGAAGCTTTGAAGGTGGTCAGGGCAAGTGTGCAAAGGGGATGAGGTTCTGAGCAATCTGATCCAGCTGGACATGTCCCTGGTCACTGCCAGGAGGGTGTTGGACTAGATGACCTTTAAAGGTTCCTCCAGCTGAAACAGTTCTGTGGTTCTATGAGACACAAGAGTGACCTCATACCCTTAATAAATGAAACACAAGGGGCTCTGATTTGGGACCTTTTTTKGGGTGKTTTTTGGGGGTGTATTTGCTCCARTGTGGGTGTTTACAGTATTGAAAGGGAAGCTGTGGGATTGAAACCTATTTTAAAAACTGATTTCCTCAACAAGTAGACAGTAGTGCTATTCCAAAAGACATTTCAGGTTCAACAGTTAGCTGCCTTGAGTTTGCAGCCTRTTYCCATTTCATTTTCTCTGGAGTGGCWGGACARGTCASGCCTGCCAAATGAGCTTTRCCRAGGGGCATTACCYAGGAAGAGCATCAGCAGCTTCCTTCTCCAAGTGGTGCAGAGCACAAGCTTGCACAGCGTTGCATTGAAGCCCCTAAATTTCCCCATCTGCTAAATCCCCTGGGATGTGCGAGGTATTCCCAGGACCACAAACACCTTGTGTGGTTCTAGACCAATGGGACAGTCAYTGGCCCCAGGTAATTTTTGGGATTGGGAGAAATGTGCTGTTGGAAACTGAAATACTGGAAGTGGAGAAGTCCTCACTTTGTTTTTCAAGGACATTTACAAATGTTATTATGATATTTGTTATACAAAGGGAGAACAGGCAGAGCTCTACAGCCTTGTTCAAAGTCCATATAATCCTTTAATGAAAGAAAGTTTTCTATTGGATATCTGCCTGGAGTGGGGRTGGGATGGAGGTGGGAAGAGGAATTGTTTTGTCTTGTGTGTGTAGAGGGGGATTGGCTCAGTGGCTGTGACAAAAAATGTTGATATGAAGGGATGACCTATTTTCTTATGGGTACAAAAATGTGATTATTGGTTGAGGTGTCTCCATGGGACTCCACAAAGAATGACAACATACCATACACTCTTCTTGTACCAAATGTTGCCTTCAACTACTTGTGTGGATGGTATTGCAGTTTACTGTAATCACAGTGGTACCAAGGAGCACATTGGTGAAGGATGAAWGTTTGACCTTTAAAAAACCCTTCAATTTTGTGTAATGTGGTTTAGCAGCTACAAATTAGAGACAAGAGCCGGCATCAAACATCTGGTGGCTTTTGAACCTCTGTAAACAGTGTTTGCTGTGCTGGTGYACACAGACAGGCAGCTACAGCCTTTGAAGTATAGCTGGCCTCTTTCTTAATTTTCATTGCCGTGAACTGGGATGTTTCAGTTGATAATTGCCTGCCYCAGCAACACAGTCCCGTGCTGAAACAGGCTTGTGCTGCAATTTATTTTTGCTTTGCAACACCTTCAGTGCAAATGGATGAACTCCTTCTGGAGAGAAGCATGGASTCTCTGTAAGGCATGCACCTAAATCAGGGCTGGTGTTTCTGTACAGCCCAGAGAAGGGTGTATTAACCAGACCATGTCTACATTTGTGCTTCAGCCCATTCTGTTCTAGTCTGTGTCTCTGCCACAGCCAGAGAACTGAGTATGGCACGTACCTGAACTGAGTATGGCACGTACCCATCACTTGGTTTAGGCAGCAGTGTGGTGACAGCAGTGCTTTATTCCCCTGTACAGCAGTGTCAGTGAGCCTCCAGTGTAAATGAACCCCTAGTGTGCTGACAGCCTTGTAGGGACCTCCCTGTTCACTAGGGGCTGAACTTGGAGACTTGACCACTCTTTGAGCTTGYAGTGTAATGCATGGGGATGCCCTGGGAGAAAGGTCAGGACCAGGCATGGTCTCTCTTGTGTCACTGGTTGTCCCTGCTGGTTGCCATGCCCAGTTTCCCCAGTCCAGTAACCCCAAAAGTGTCTCTGCAAAGTCAAACTTTTAGGGGTACTGACCTAAGCCATAGCATCACCTTTAATAGTGTTTTCTGGTCTCCTCTTGGGAGCTGGTTGCCTACCAATACTAGGTGTTTTATCTGCTGTGTATTGCAGGGTACCTGAAACAAGACTGAAATMTTGTCTCACAATCATCAGCCAACAGCCCCCAGCTGTATCTCATTGGCCAGAAGTGTCCCCAGCTGGATGTGCCAGGGGTACAGCCCGTCCTGCTTTGATGATGAAGATGTGTTCTTGCAGGAACATCAGAATTTGACTCACTCTGCAGAGACTCAGCATATACCTCGAGCAGGGTAGGAAAGAGCTCTGGGGAGATTGAAGGTCATGGGGGAGGGTGGGGAAGGTGGCCTGAGAAGTGGGGAGGAAAGCAAGCAGCACTTTTTAGTTCTCTCTTTGCTATGCCACTTTGGGAAATTGAGTCCTCCCTGTTTGTTGTAGGGAGTGATCTTCACCAGCTCTTTTCCACACTTGATTCTCAACCTGACCCAGGTAAGAGGTTGTGCCTCTGTCTGCTCATCCCCGCAGCTCAGGACAGGATGCTGAATAACCTCTGGCACAGAAACCACTCCTTACTGGAGACCTAGTCCTCATATTCTCYCTCAGTGATGCCTGAGACCAATTCCCACATTTTTAGCCTACTCTGTTCTCTGCAGAGCATCTTCTCTGCTGAAAAGCACAGATGAGTTTGGTGTATGTGCTCTTCTGTATTTGCCTTTACCTTTGGATGAAAAGCAAATACTGTGTTCSCTCTCTGTATTCATGATCTTATTTATATTTCATTTATTTCCACTGCCCTGAACAGATTTAAGTAACTCATTGTAATATGAGTTAAAAATAGGAGTTTCTGCTAATAGAGCTCCTTCCATCTGTGGAGTTCAAATTATGGACAAGCACATWAGTCTCATTTAGATGTGGATTTAGGGTGTGCAACTTGTCCAAATGCAGAATCAGGGAGAAAATGCAAAGGCTCCTGATCTCAGCCCCAGCCTTAGCTCAGCTGTTCTGGTTCAGCCATTTCAGGGGAAAGAAAAATAACCGTTCGAAAGACAAGATGTGAGGGATGCTCAGGAAGAAATTGAGCCTTGTCTCTGGAGACTGCTGAATTTCTCAGGGTTTTCCCAAAGCAGCAAAAGGAGCAATGTCCCGAGCTTTGGCCTCTATACTTATCAKCATGAAAAAACCATGAGCGTGAAATCAAACAAGAGGCTTCAAATGGGAGCTACAATGACACTAATTTGTATGTACCATTATTTGATCTTCTAACCTACTAGGTTTAAGGTAAACCACTCTGGAATATCAAGCAGACATTAAATGAAACAGTGTCATTAATTCAATCCAATGAGATACGTTTTATATAACAAAGGGATTTGTTCTGATACTCAAACAATGTATATTAATGAAAGAGTCGAAATAGATTCATTTTGTTCTCAAAGCAAACACATTAAGGGAAGCCATCAAGAAGTAAAGAACACGACTTTTTTTTTTTTTTTTTTTTTTTTTTTTTTTAAACTTTTTTTTTTTTAGGGCTAAGCTGGAAAGCGTCATTCAATAATTACAGAAGATTACAAGGAGTTTTAGGGAATTGAGAGTGAAAGAGCAGTTGTATGGAACTGCAGCTGCGTTACACATCTGTACTTCCTAGCTGTGGGCTCAGTTTGCTTCAGTCCTTACTCTGGCAAAATGCTCGTTATATCCCCATGAGAGTTTTGGAAGAGTAAGGACTGCACGATCAGGCCCAATATGTAATCAAAAGTAACATTAAAAAAAAAAAGAAGAAAAAAAAAGATAAAGGAAAAATAATAAAGAAAACCAGTTCAAGATTGAGATAAAAAATACCGAGAAAACAAACAAGAGCATAAACCAAAAC
>NW_026623287.1:494365-498619 GCF_030028575.1 Malurus melanocephalus
AGCATAGGATGATGGGAATTTTGCGGACAGCAGATCATGAAGACATGAAGCGTTTAGCTGTGTTTTGTTGTTCAAGTTAGAACTAACGTCTGATAAAAAGACAGCTGTTTTTTTTCCCATTTGCATTGTCTACAGAATTGAGTCTTGTCTTGTTTATTTTTTAATAGCTGGAATGCTTGCAGTTAAAAAAGCTGCCAAAATAGCCATTTTTCTCCTTYTTCTCCTCGATAAATAACAGCATCCAACAGCAATTGGCAGAGAGTAGGAATTTATGCTCAATCTAAACTCTACAAAAATTACAGTTCTACAACATCTTTGTTTTTAGCATTAACGCTAACCTCTATGTAGTATTTTTTTTTTTGCTTTTTTGTTTTTTTTTTATTTTTATGTTGTCTAATTTTTTCTATTATATAGGTATTTTAAACTTTCTTTTTTTAAACTCTGTACAACTATTAGGATTTTAATGGGGAGAGTTAGAAGCATTTACAAACCTTTTTGTTTTCCATTTAATATCAACCATCTTTCCTTTCTCTTTTCTATGCCTTTTTATGTACTTAATTATGTATTTATTTATTTACCTTTTTTTTTGCTTTTCATAGATATCCATCTTACCTGCTTTTAACAACGCAATCCTTGCGTATTATACAGAAAACCATATGAAAGCTTCATAGACTCTAATTAATGTATAACCAAAGAACCTCCCAAAGTATCAAAGAGCTATTATCTTGCTGTTTTAAAAGCGTTTAAGCATTTGTAACTTTTTTTTTTTGTGTGGTTTTTTTTGGTGTTTTTTTGGGTTTTTTTTTTTGTTTGTTTTCATTTTTTTTATTTTTTTTAATTTTTTTTTTTTTAGGTTTTACATATTTCATATAATCGCTCTCAAAAACTGTTTTAGGAACAGCTCAGAGAAAAGGAAAGAACTTCCATATTTTACATACAGCTACAAGTCTGCGGTAAAAAGTTTTGTCCTTTGGTCCCTATATAGCTAAGGAATGACAGATAAAGATGCTCAGTGACTGTTACCATGGGTCTTGCATGGTAACCGCATCCTTGGTGGCAAACAGGCACTCCTTTGCCAGTATCCAGGTTTGCATCTCCTGTTTGAAGAAAAGCCGCTGTGGTGATATCAGTGTCTCTTCAGAAATCCCRGTTGATCTTCCTCCTGCTCTGATTTTACTTTATGTGTTTGTTTGTTTTCAAGCGCATGTCCTTCGAAGTCAGCAGATGTGATACTTTTCTTGAAGAAATGTTACAGTCTAAACAATCAAAGAGAGAATAGGTCTGAAGTCTTCAGCTTGACTGATATTTGCTGATATGTCAAAGGTGTAATCCAACAGTTCACGATTTTTTTTTAATATATATATACTTTTTTTTTTCTAAATGTGGCCCATTCAGCTGCTGCCCTAAAAAAATGAAGAAGATCATTGCAAATTAAATCAAAAAGGGGAGGGGGAAGTAGGGAAGGTGTGGGGGGAATATTTGAGACAGGGGGGAAAAAAGACCTAAAAATGAAAACAAAATTAAAATCAAGCCTGTTCTTTTGGRCCCAATCCTGCTCCTGTTGAAAGTAATGGGTGTTTTCTTCTCCCTTCAATTGGGACAGGATGGGGCTTCCCCTTTGGTGTTTTGCTTTTGAAGGCCTTGGCTCTGATTCTGCTCCCACTTGACATCAACAGAAGGATTCCCCTTGACTTCAGTGGGAACTGGATCAAACCCAAAGTAAGCAAGATAGTCACGATCATGATAAAGAAAAACACAATTGTTCCTATTAGTAGTAATAGTAATAATAATAAATCAARATAATATTGGAGTATGCCTATGTAAATCTGTATCACTACATATGTGAAGACAGTGGCATTTTAATTATTTTTAAGTGCCACTTTACAATGCCAGATCACAATCTTGCTTGGCAGGCTTTTGTAGGGTGAAAGGCATCAGGAAAGGGTAGCTCTACATTTTCATGGGTGCCATCTCTGACAGTGTGTGAGCTTTCTGTGGAGACGTAGCTGCCAATAACATCTACTCCTTTGTGAATGTCAGAAAGTAGGACTTTGAACAGGCAATTTATAGGAGGTTAAATAAAAAGGACTGTTGGAATAAACTTTAAAAAAAAAATAAAAAAAGTAAAGCTAACATTTCTCAAATAAAAAAATATTTAAAAAAAATATAATCATGATCCGACTAGGCTTGACATTTAAGTAGGATGCTTAATCATTAAGGATTAGCTCTTATCTCCTTCTAGCAAGCAGGTTCTTCTTATACACTCGGTGATTTATTACATCAAGAAACTTAGAAACTGCAAAAGGTCCACTCTGGTGGAAAAGTGTCATGCGGAATATCAATCCATGCTGGCAGGTTTTCACACTGTTGGTTCAACAAACAGCAAACCGTACACAGCAGTCTAAACAATTACAACACCAAAAATAATAATATAATAAAAAAATAAAAAACACTCGTCAAGGACCCTTTTTCAGTTGTAAACAAAAAGATGCATTTTGCTTTTTGATCTGGATGGGTTTTTTTCCCACTCAATCCCTCCCTCCCTCTAAGCAATTAATTTTTGCTGGAGTTGCTGTAATATGGCACCTTAGAATTAGGAATTCTTGAAAAGACATACAATGAGGCTTTTCTTGGGGTTGCTTTTTTGATTGCTATAGTTTGTAAACTACCATTACTATCATTAGTCTTTTTAGTTTTGTTTTTTTTTTCTTTTTTAAAAATTTTTAGGAAGTGATTTGAAATATCCTAAGGGGGAAAAAAAAGGTGTCAATTGAAAAAGGCCCCAATTCTCCGGAAAAAAAAAATAATCACAAGATTTTCAGTGCAAAAAAATTAACCACACATTTTTCTCTCTATTTTTTTTTCAAATTATCATCTGTAGTTATAACAATCCCATTTTTTTTTCTAAAGAATTAGGAATCCATCTTTTTTTTTTTCCTTCTATGTGACATCTAAAGAAGCATAAAACGCTGACGAGAAATCAAACRACAAATAAAGAAACCACTGCAAGCACCAAAAACGAAACGAAAATGAGCACAGCAAAAAATTGTGGCAGCACAAAGTCAAAAAAGGCACATGTGATCATGACTGGCCAATCATCAACTGATACAACATCCAAGAAAAATGCTTCAATCACGGCACCTGCACGAAACTTGACGGCATGTCATGCAACCAATTCTTAGCTTGTTACATGACGCCATCATGTCACACTTTCAACTTCGAGTTGATTTGAACTTACGGCCTGGGGAACTGTATTCTCCACTTTCATGTCATTACGAGAACTTTTTTCCTAGCTCAGCGCGAGACTGTGGTGGATTTGACTGGCTCTTGGTTGGAATTTGATTGAATGACAAAAGAAGAAAAGATTTTTTATATATATATATTTATATATAGTGTGGAAAAAAGGAAAGGTGGGGAAAGAAAATATATATAAAAATAATAATAAAAAAATGTTACAAACACAGCATCAATCAAAAAATTCTAATGGAAATACTTGCCATTAAACTATAGAAAACAAAACAAAAATGAGAGCAAAACAAACTAACTGAATGGAAAGGAAAGAAAGGAAAAGAAGAAAAGAAAGTAAGGAAGAATTAAAAAAAAAAAGAAAGGATGGAAGAGGCCTAGCCAGAGACACACACATAAAACACACACTTAAATGTGGACACACGGTCAACAGCGAACAGGAACAGAGCGTGATGCAGCGGCTGTTGAGGAGAGCATGCACTGAATGGATGAGCGCAGACACAGATCGGTTTGCGGAGTCTGGAAAATAAATACATTCACTGCCAACCAGAATGCTTTTGTTAGCACCGGCCTTCCCCGTACCACCCCCGGCCGCCTGCGCTTCGCCGGACGGCTGGCCAGAATCCTCCGGAGGCTCGCCGTTGCCTCGGATGGACTCCGGAGCAGGTACCGCTCTAATTTGATTTACATCCCGAGTTTAAAATCGTGGGGGAGTAATAGGCCAAGAGCTGCTTTGGCTACTGAGAATAAACAACAACAAAAAAAAATTAAAAAAAAAATAGGAAAAAAAACCAAAAAAGAAAGCAGCTACGGCTGGTTGCTGCATGTCCATTTAGCAGTTCACAGGACGGCGGGCTCTGAAACAGCAATGCTGGTATGGTGTGGGAAGCAGACTTGTAGGAGGACTCGGATGATACGATGGCCCCTAAATCAGCATCATTAAAAGAAGGACATTTACTCCTTTTAGCTCTGGTCTGAATTGAAAAGATAATGGAAAATAAAAGGGAG
>NW_026623287.1:498885-508639 GCF_030028575.1 Malurus melanocephalus
AAAAGCAAAGGACAAAGAAAAAGTAAAAGGAATAAAACCTGCCAGGGGCTGGTTGCTACAATCTGTAGAAACACCCTGTTCCTTTCCTATGAAGGAAAATGTCCCTTTACTGGCCCATGGAGTTTTGCCTCAGTAAACACTGRAAATCACTGCACAGAACAATACACTTGTCTCAGTCAGCAGCCCTGTACCCTGTTCCTCAGGTATTGCCTTTCTGTCCCCTTGGCAGGGCTCATATCTTTCCTTGCAGCCTATTTCTGAAAAGTCACTGCACACGAATGAAATTTCACCTCATGTCCGGGTGTCACAAGAATACTGTTGGCAGTTCTTATTCTGAAGTCATGCATGCTGGCTYGCGAAAATTCATTCCCAGGCTTTTTGTTTGTTTGTCTGGGGTTTCTGTACTGTGTCTGTGAACTGAAACATGCTTTCTTGGCTACAGCATTTATTCCTAGCTGACAAGAGACGATGCTGAACTAAGCCCCTGATCTGAGCATTGGCTTCAGCTCCACACTTTACCCACTGCTGGCTGCTGTCTTGGTTGAAGCTGACTCCTTCCTGATGGCCTGGCCCAAAGTCTTCCCCTTTGATGATCTGGAAGTGTCAGCCTGAGCTTCCTGGGGTTTGATAAAGACAATAGACTGGTACTCTCAAGGCAGATGCAAGATCTGTGCCTTCAGTTATTTCACAAGCCAAGAGGGGGAAAACTGTCCTTTTGGAGATGGCTCAGGGTGGAATTGTTGTCATTTGTGTCCCTCAGTACCCTCGAGCAAATAGTGTCAGCTGTGCAGCTCCTGGAAGAGGAGAAGATCTCTAGCATCCCTCTTACTCCTCTGGGCTTTCTGGCCATGTCATATCACAGGAAAACAAGCAGCTGGGGAAGGAAGGAGAGCTGTCAGCACCATCACAGCAAGACCCGTCTCTTTCCTTACCTCAGCTGTGCCAGCAGGAAAAGGAAGGGTTAACAGTTTAATGGTTCAATTAATGGACAAAGGAGGCAACAGGAATGTGAGAGATCTGGTGGAGCAAATAATATCCTCCTCTATTCCTGGGAAGTAGCAACAACACACATCTCCTGTCAGGAGTTGTGGGATAGCACCAGCTGCAGGGTCAGGGGTAGAGCTCAGTGGGCAGTGGGTTTACACATGGATGCTAGATCCAGGGAACACTCAAGCTGTGGAGAGATTATTTGCCGTAATTTTACTCAGGAAAAGATTTAATGTGCAGAGTGGGAAGGACCTGGCTGGTCTGAGAGTGACCACGGCTTTGGAGGTGGAACTGCCATCCCTCTGCCTGTCCTCCACAGACACCCTCAGACACTGCAGATGAAGCACAAACACACACACACACACACACGCACACACACACACACACATAGACATGTACAGATGAATGATTAGGACTTGCTGAAGCTAAAAAAACAACAAAAAAGCGCCACCTGAAAATACTTTCACACGAAAGCTACATGTGGTGCTCCTGTCTGCCTAACTCAGGTCTGTATTTCAAGCRTCAAATGAAGCTGTTCTCCTAAAGCACGGGTCTGCAGCACCTACCTATCCACTGGACAGAAGACCCTTTAACAGTCTCTAGGGACATGTCCAAGGATGTGATCCACTGAGCAAATCATAGCCAAATAAATCTGGTAAATGTCCAGCTTCTTCTTGGAAGCACCTAAGTGCTTAACCATCTGGGATTACTCTCCTTGATCACTGGAGAGAGATAAGGGCTTGAAGCCCCAGTGTTGGGATTCAAGATGACATTTTCATCTGATCAGATCACCCTAGGATGGTATCAGTGGGAACACACAGGGACAGTAGGTCCAATTCACTCATGCTGAGGAACTGTTTCAGATAAGACTGTGAATCATGGCCAAAAGGAGCCAGTGTCTCTCATGGTTAAAATGAGTACCTTGACTGCCTTGCTGTGAAGGGGATAGTTACAGTGTAGGTCTGTACCACCAGGGGAAATGAATCTCAGTTAAAGCCTTAGTTAGACAAACATAAATCTAGTCATATCCTTGCTACCTGTGCTGTTAGCAGTGTAGTACTAATGTTACAAACACCTCTGTCACAGGGAAGCTTTTAACAGCAGCTTCCGGCTGGACTATGAGGATAAGCTCTGCATTGTGGGAGACACTCATGGCCCATGGAGTGTGGTACTGGGTGCTGAGGGAGCTGGCAGAGGTGTTCTCTAAGCAGCTCTCCATCGTTTATCAGCAATCCTGGTGAACCAGAGAAGCCCCAGTCAATGCAGGTCAGGCAGGGCTGGAAGGAGGATCTAGGGAAGGACAGGTTTCTCAGCCTGACTTCAGTACTGGGGAAGCTCATGAAGCAGATCAGCAGATCATCCTTGGTGCCATCGTGCAGCACATGCAGGACAATGAGGGGATCAGGCCCAGCCAGCACGAGTTCATGAAAACAGTTCCTCCTTGACCAGCCTGATTTCCTTCTGTGACAAGGTGATCTGCTTAGTGGAGGAAAATGCTGGGAAATGTCTGTCTGGACTTCAGCAAAGCCTTTGCCAGCATTTCCCACAGCATTTTCCAGGAGAAACTGGCTGCTCATGGCTTGGATGGGTGCACTGTTGCCTGGGTAAAAAACTGGATGGTAGTTGGGCTCAAAGGGTGTTGGTGAATGGATTTACATCAAGCTGGCCACTAGTGGTGTTCCTCAGGGCTCAGCACYGGGGCTGGTAGGAGGCTGAGGGGAGACCTTGTCACCCTCTCTCTGAAAGGAGGTTGCAGATAGGTGGGGGTCGATCTCTTCACCCAGGTAACCAGTGACAACAAAGGCAAACACCCTCAAGTTGCAGCAGGGATGGCTTAGATTTGATTTTAGGAAACATGTCTTCACTCAAAGGGTTRCTGGGCACTGGAGTTTGTTGACTTGGTAAACTGTGGTGTCACCCTTCCTGGAGGTATTTAAAAGGGTGTGGATATGGTGCTTAGAGCCACATTTTAGTGGTAGACTTGTCAGTGCTGGGTTAASGATTGAATTAAATGTTTTTAGAGGTTTTTTACAGCCTAATCTATAGTACGAATCTATGACACCCTTGCAGCAGGCAGAGGTTTGTGCAAGTTGCTGCACAAGCCTAAGAGTCCCTRGCTCCCTGGTGAGTGCCACAGCACAGAAGCTGTTTGTCTATTGTCACTGTTTGTCTGCTAAGCCGCAAATGCAGCTGCAGGTACAAGCTTGCTCTGTGCCTTCACAGGACCACACAATTGTCCCAGCACTGCCACCATTGTGGTGGGCTACCAGGTTGAAGTTCTTCTTCCCCTACAGAAATCTGCTGCCTCCAGTTCCTCACCATTTGTACTATGTCTCTCCTCTGAGTCCTTGTCAGTSAAGTCTCCACTGATCACCTCTACCCCTTTTTTTCATGTTTTGGAAGTAACGAACCTCCCTCTGAAGAAATTCAAAGGCCATTGCTCCTTCCAGCACCAAAGAGGCAGCCTCCTGTGCTCACACTGAAGCCTCTGATTGTGGCATACACTAACTTCTTCACCTTTGTACAACATACATTAATCTCCATTTGCACACGTGTGCCTTTGCATTCCACCCAAAACTGCTGTCAGAATCCTGTCGTTCTGCCTGCTGGAGCCTKTGGCCAATCACACCTACTGGAAGGAGAGGGAGATGTTTTTGTTACTAGTGATGGATCTTCACAGCTATTGCTTCTGAAGCTGATCAATATTATTAAAATTCCAGCCCGTGTTTTTCTCTCCTGCCTTTTGTACTGTTTCTATAGCAATTTCCCTCTCTGTTTTTGCCTCCAGTACTGGATGGCTCTGCTTTCCTTATGCCTCAGTCCTTCTCTTCTCTCTACCCTGATACCAGCCCATGCAGATTCTCCCCCTTCCCCAGCTCCTGCCCGGACTGTCTGGCAGAGGTGTCAAAAGGAGGCAGGGCTCCCCARAATGGACTCTATCCCTATGACAACCACTGCTAAGGCTGCGTGGGGAGCCCAAGATTAGGAGCCCAAATGTGTTAGAGTGGGAAGGGCAGTGCAGTGAAGGGGACTTTGCATCCATGCTGGGATTAAAAGAAGCCTGATCATTTATACCAGACATCAATGCATTTACCTGGACTCTTGGGGTGCTATTTTTAGTGGGAAAAAAAAAAGAATGTTTTTGTCATATGCTTCAGTTCTAACATCTGAAGGTTAAAAAGGAGACAGATTGTATATATGAATCTTCATATACATGAAAACGCACACCAACATATCCATATGTATATGTACAGAGGTATTACATATACATACATATCAGCACAGACAATTACACATACATGGACAGAGAAGCCAACGTGATCTAAAAGGGAGATGGGAGTCCAGCATTTCAAATGCTAATGTGTTTTCTGTTTTGGTTTTTTTTTTTTTTTKTTTTTCTTTTWATATGCTTGATGACCCTGCCTCATTTTTCCCATTTATAAATTTAAGGTGATGATAAAAATTAGCTCTTAAATTGCAATGCCCTTCTTTCAAATAATTGTATGACTTACTTGCTGTGCAATGTTGTTACTAGGATTGCTCTCATTTAACTATGTTACATTAAGAGCTAGTTGAAAAATGACAATTATTTTCCGGAGGAAAATTGTCATTATTTTGGCTCTCTTTCCTGTGAATATTTTAGTTAATAAACAAAACAAATCTGAGATGGGGGAGGTAGCCAGATAAATAGATTAATTTTTGCCTTTTTAATCAATCTGAAAACCAGTCCATTTTTAACAGGAATTTAGTGTTTTGAAGGCCAACATTTTTAATCAAGACAGTTATGTTTTTTGTGCTGTTTGCATTTCCTTTTTAATCTGCCGGAATGAAAATTTGCTGCGGAAACATCCAGTTTGGTCAAAATGTCACTTTTTGGTCATCCCCTCCTCCCCCAGCTTGTTTGATGAAAAATTGTCAAGCAGCAATAGCTGTGTCACCTCTGATTTATCTATTTTTCTAGAGCCATTAGTCTCAAGCAGCGGATGAAAAAGAACCACAATGGAGCAGCTGCTCCTGGAGAAGCCAGCCTGGACAGACAGAAAATGTCACCAGCTCCCTGAGAAGTGCTGCCTTTTCTCACTCTGCCTCAGAGCAGTGGCAAGGAGAGGTGGCCACRGGTTGGTGGGGGTCACAAGGGTGGTGGAGGTATCCTGAGAAAGATGTGGAGGTTTTGGGGGGGAGGGAGGGCTGGGCTGGGCAGGGTGCGGACTCAGGGTGGGAGGTGCAGGAGGGAGCTCTGCCCACCACCAGGGCTGCAGCTGGGGGCCACCGAGGGCGGGGKGAGATATGAGTGGTCACAGCCCTGCCCATCCTTCTCAGCAACACCTAGAATTTACTTGCTCGTGCAAACACAGCCGTGGCTGTATTCCTCTCTCAGCTCTGTTCCGCCAATCAAGAGCTTTGCAGGCAAAGATCAGTGCAATGAACTTGGGGCACTTTGGGAAGCAGTGATGGTGGAGGTTAAATGAGTGTTATGTGGCTACTTTTCCAGCAAAGGATGTAGCCTCTTTCCYTCCCAATGGCCACATCAGTGGGTCCTGTGCCCTGAGGAGCATTTATCCTGCCTCATCCAGAGTGCTCACCCCTGCTTTTGCTGCAGGTGAATATTAGGTGGGAGAGGAAATTAAGCTTGCCTTTCTGCATACAATGAAAAGTTCTTTATTACAAGAGGGCGTTGAGGAGTTTTCTGTCTCCTGAGCATTGTACCAACAGTTTAATTAAAAAAATGTACATGGTTGAAAACTAAGGCTTATTGGGAAGCTGTAAGAAAGCCTCTGTGCCCAGTCTCCACTGTTCCTGCTTTTTCCCTTATACTTTGACTAGACTTTWTCAAAATGCAGGTGAAGCCTGTGATACACTGTCCTGTTTTTGTTGCTGAGGGTTAGATAGGGATGCCTGCTCTCCTCTTCCTTYCCTCAACAGACCCCTAGGATGACCTCAAGACCCAAATCAAGTCCAACTTGCAGATCTCAGYGGATACCATGAAGCTGCCTGTGCCCTCCCTGTAGGGTGCCAGATACTCCCCACCAGTGGCCCCAGTACCTGCCACAAGACACGAGAGCCCACAGCTGCCTGCCCAGGAAGGGTAAGAATTTGGTCTGTAGATGGAAGGATGTGTTGGGGTGCTGCTCGTGGGGGGCTGCATGAAGAGGAGACCCCAGCTCTTATCCCAGCCTCACATCCCTGTCAGGGACACATTCCCTAGTGACTCTCTCAAAGCTGGTCCTGTTTCCATGGCAGGGCTGGTGGGTCTGTTGGCCTGTGATGTATCCTGGGACAGTTCCCCAGAGCTGAGACTTCACCCACCTTCTGCCAAGGCTGTTCAGCCTTTGTGTCCCTTTAAATCAGAATGCAGCCAGGAACACATACTCCCAGCTTGCAACACTCAATTACTTCTGATATTTTATTTTTTTGCCTGCAGCTTCAAATTACCTTCAAGGTGCACAGTGCAATTAGCTAAAAATATTTCCTGCTTCGTTTTAATTGCACTAAAACTCTGATGTACCTTCAGCGAGGAGCAGAAAGGTGGAAACTATTGCCCCAAATGTTTCAAATTTATTAAAGTCCAGGATGACTCAATAAGCTTCCATAGTTCTATTAATTACAAGCTTACATAGTTCTATTAATTAGTAAATATTAATATTTTTTGTTAAAACCCCTATAAACATTATTGAGGCCAAATCCTGTATGAGRTTCTAAAGGAAGATACTTTTACTAAGGAGATGCTAACTTTTTCTGAGTTGGCGAAAGATAAAACAAGAATTCCACCGTATAGTTGGAGTCACTTCCATCTGAAGAATTCACATCTCTCGGCAAATTTTAGTATCTCAGAATTGATTCTGAAAACACTTACGCATGTGACTTATGTCTGTGACTCATTTCACTGCTATAGCTGAGGTATTTATATGGTTCTAAATTAGAACTGGATCACATTTTTGTTGAAAGYCTTTCTTGGTGCAAAATGCAGGTGATCAGTCAAACATTATCACTGCTTAAAAATAGTCAAAACTTTTTGTCTGAGAATTTAAAAAGAAATCCAAAACAAAATATTTTTATTTCTGAAAGCACWGAAAACCAATGTGCTGATTCCCATGATGTCTGGTTCATAAGATTACTTCAATGTAGTTTTGAAAAGAATGTTGAAAATAAATCCCAAATTCTGTTTGCATCCAGTTGAGTCTGATCAGTCTCAGTTCTTTGGGTTTTTGGTCCACTGTCACCTCAGACAGGCTGTGCTTATGAAGCATGTCCCCTTGTGCCTGCAGCTGTGCTGGCTTGGGAGTGCCATCATCCCCTGATTCATAGAGCTAAACCAAGCAAATTTAGCAGCTTTCTCACCAGTCCCATACAAATGACACTATCATGTTAACCTGAACCTTTACATTCCTCTCTATGCCTGAAAGCTTGGGATTAACCTGAGAGAGGAATAGTAGTGGGCAGGAGGTGGGATTGAGAGCATGTCTCACCTGCTCCCATGGCTGTGAAGGAAGCCTGATAGTAATGGTGGAGTCCAGGGAAAATATCAGAAAGATGCTGCCCATCTCTGCAACTCTCCCTCCCTCTTCTGTGCCCACCAGGGCAAGAAAAACCTCTGACCATCTCCAGAGCAGCTCATGTCTGCAATTGATTCTCAAATAATTTTTACGTAAATTGAAGGCGTTCAGCCTCTAGGCAACGGGCACACTGAGAAGATGAGTCTTGGAAAAAACCCAACCCACCAGTGCCTTGCTGCTAGTGTGCAAGTCCATTCGCTTGCTTCCTCTGAAGCAGAGCTCCAGGAAGGCAGGTATTGGCTCCTCCTTCCCCTTGGGAATACAGGAGACAGATTAAAAAGTAGGAGAAAAAAAAGTTATTTCACAGTKAGTCTGCCCCGAACAAGGAAAGGTTCCTGACACCAACAAACTAATCAACGCTGAAAGCTCATGAGGTCAAGCTTTCCCTTCTCCTCCATTATTCTTTTGATTTTTTCTAACTGGCTGGGACTCGATAGCTGCCCTGGAAAGTCTATAGATATAAAATCCTTTCTTGCATTTCCCTGGAGCACACCAAGAACCATTTGAATACCTGCAGGGACGAGTTAAAACTAAACAAAACCAAAGCAACTCGCAAGAAACAGGTTGTCCAGCCAATCTTCAAACGCTGACCATTCTGTGAGTCAGTCCCAAGAAGCTTGTCTCTGCTCAACAGGAATTGGGAAAGGCAGCTCTTAAGAGCAATCCCCCTGGATTCAGTGTTTTGTGTGGAGACCTATGGCTGGGAATGTTAATGCTGAAAAACTGAGCTGGCTGAGCTGGAGCAGGGTGAGAGCTGGGCCTGAAGGAGGCCCCAGAGTATCAGGGGTGAAGCTCTGGATGTGTGGGCTGCCTGCAGCACCTCAATACCTATGCCTTGCTGTCTGTGCCTCAGTGCCTGTGCCTCCTCCCCTCTGCTGCCTTGGAGAGCCACCAGTGCCTAGCTGTCAGAGTTTCCCTGCCTCGCCACCAAGAAGGSCTGAACCTTTGTGTAGTCTGAAAAGACAGAAATATTTAACAGTGAAAACACTGGCCCCTACACTATAGGGGTGTAAAATGTTCCTGAAGTCAAATGAGAAGGGTTTACACACTGCCTTGGTATGGAGGAGAAATGGCTGAAAAACTGGGAAGATTTATGGCTTTTGCTGCATTGGAAATACCCGAAGTTCCTGTCCCAGAGCACTGCCCATATTCAGTCCACTGCAGCACAGGGAACTTTACTCAGCAGTCTTTCATGGCAAAGGAAAGGCTGCTCCCTCCATTTTTTCTGTCCTTGGGCTCTCTGCTGGGATCTGTGCTCCTTCCGTGCTCTGTTTGGTGGAAAAGGAGGAAAGAAAAATGCCCCATTCCCTACCAAGGCCTGACAAACAGGAATCATAGCTGCAGCATAAGCTTTTCTGATGGATTCTGCCTCAGCAAAATGAAATTAAGATTTCAGCAAACAAGCTCCAATTCCATGGTACCAGTAGAACAAATGACATCTGATAATTGCTAACTCCTTTTGCTTATTCTTTGCTCTGTTCACCCCATCAGTCTCTCCAGATTATATTTTCAGCTGAGTTTAATGAACGCCATTTATTAAACTAACACCAGGGTTCTGCTTTGGCCTCAGACAGATGTGCCTGCTAATATGAATCATTTTGTTCAATTGGATTATTCTGATGGAGAGCGGATCCCTGCCACTCCGAGGAGCACAAACAAATGGGGAACAGCTCGCCTCCAGTTGTGACCAGCCGCTCGCCTTCATTAGGAGGCAGCTCCAGGCTCCGCAGGCAGCTTGGCAGGATGGTGTCCCTACTGCTCCCGTCAGCCAGYGCTTCTGCTCCTCTCCATTTCCCTCTCATGTGCAGTGAGAGCCCAGYCCTCACTGTGGCCCTGGGCCTGGCTTGTCAGGGGGACATGAGCATTGCTTCCACCTTCCCTAAGTTCAACAGCCACAGAGGCAACAGAATTCACCTCCTCCTTTGTAGTGGTGAATGTTCCTTATTTGAGAGCACACCAGACTTCCCTGTGTATCCTTCCCTTCCCAGTATGGCATGTCTGACCTCCTTTACATCGACACCTGRGAAAATGTAGGCTACTTATTTGCTATTGATCCTTCTTTACTCTGATCTTCTCCAATTATTTGGGCAAAGGGACAGGGATTATATGCTTTTAAAGGCTTGTATTAATCAGGAAAAAAAAAAAAAAAGAAGGAAAGGAAAGCAGAAAAGGAGCAGAACTGGGAGAAAGAATGATTCTTGTAAAAGTCACCA
>NW_026623287.1:508663-541174 GCF_030028575.1 Malurus melanocephalus
AAAAAAAAAAAAAAAAGAGGTCAAATCCATCTGAAATCTCCCAGACAGAGATTCTCTCAGTCTATCGTTTGGGATTTTAGTGTTGAAAATTTTGGGTCAATCTCTGTAATACGTTGTGTTCAGGCACCAGACATCCATCTATCTGTCTATCTCAATACAAATCCTACCTTCTGTGAACCATAAAACTCCTAGCAGAGTGACATTACCACTTCTCACATCGACAGAACACACTGAGTACACACAACTTGGGGAAAAAATTACAGAAGCAATTTGAAAGATTAGAAGAGAAAAAGCAGAAGATTTCTGCTCCCTGAAYGTAAGTGACCAAATCCCACAGCAAGTCTTTAACTGGCACAAATCATCATTACTCCCTTAAAGCCTGCTTTTTTCCCCTAGGTGCAGGACAAGCCCCACACTTCTTCAGACACCTGTGAACCTCAGGACAACTCATTTATTCTAGAGCATTTTGGAAGAAAGAAATCATTTGCATTTCAATCCTAAGTGGCATCCTGGGGTGAATTCCAGGAATCCCTGGTGAGTACCAGAAGTCAGGCTGTCARGAAGTGGGCCTGTGCTGTAAGAGAAAAGACCCCAGAGATAACCAGGGTGCCTTTACTAATTTACACCAGTCTGTGTGCCTTTACTAATTACTAACAGCACGTTAGCATGCTTCTGAACAAAGCCATCTAAGGACATTAATTCCTCCATTGAGATTGAAGGGTAGGAACATTTCCCCAGGAGTGAGCTATTCCTTTACTCCTGATAAGGATCTGTACACTTTTCTCTAAACTGCATTACACTGGTCTTCATGAGTAATGGGGCAAGGCCTGTAGGAATTCCTGTTGGGATTTTGTGGTACAAGTCTGTATGGTCTGTACTAAACAAGGTTACAAGGCCCTTGTAACCTAAGATCAGAAGACAGAAACCTCTTGAATAAACCCCCTTCTGAAAGCACCAAATCTCTCAAAATTAACATGTAAGAGCCCAGTTTCCTACAGCTGGCATTGGGCTGCCTGCCTGGTTTCCTTTACCAGTGTCCAAYCTGCCATGGTGGAGAAATATGTGCCATGCAAGGAGAATGCACAGAGGAAAATAAAGAGCATGGAAAGCATTCACTTGTCATACATCACAGGAAATGGAATGCAGCTTCTGCTCATGAGTGGAGATGCTCCAAGGAGTAGAGAAAAATAGACAACCTTATCCAGCAAAGATGAATTTTTAGCTGWCTGCACAGCCCATGGGTTTAATGGCCCAATTGTTTTCAAATCCTTAGAAATCAAGGTAGCGAAAACCTATTTTCTTTTGGAACAACCTGCTTTTAAGACTCTACCATGACAACCATGGTCTACAGCACATTCAAATCAACAAAAAGGTATCTTTGGCTTCAAGGACTGGGTATCAGAGAGGCAGAAATCTCGAAGGTTGACATCTCATCACTGTGAGGATTTAAAAATGCTATTGGTCTGCATAGGACAGGCACCTCAGGCAGCCCAGTGCTAGGTCTGTTTTACGTAGGAAAAAGGGGATCTCTAGAACTGGGGAGGGAGAATGTATCTCCCAATAATGGGAGAAATTTTCTTTCTAAAAAGGATTACTTGAGTGTGGGAGTTGTGCAGTTTTCTATGGGTTTTCTATGGTGTATGAGATTTTGTTCTGTTTGTAAGTCATTGTCACAGAAAGGCATTTTAAAAATRAGCCATAGTGATATCTGAAGATAGACATGATCATTCCCTAGTCTCTCTGCTCTAAGAAAACCAGAGCAGCCAGAATGGTGACATTGCATCTCTCTCTAGAATTGCAAATAATTGTAACATCTCTGCTAGGAGAACATTTAGACTTAAATAAGTAAGAGTGGGCCTGAATCCTTGGCTGCCATAAATCAGTGTCACTTCGMTGGCTTCAGAGTAGCTGGTGATTGACGCTGCCTGAGAACTTAGCCCGATCATGGTTGTGGTTAGTACTTTTCCAGACAGAGCACTGAGTTTTCATTTACTCTGCTTCTTGCTTGGGAAATGACTTGACTGCTGTTCTCCTTTCCCCTCCAGCTCAGCCTTCTACCCAATATTTCAAAAAGGTTGGATGAAGCTCAGCTAAGTGGAAAAATGAACCATTTGAAATAAAAACTCCTTTTTTTTTTTTTTTTTTCCTAACTGCAGTCACGGGGAAGGATGAAAGACACCTGAGAAGCAGAATTTGTACTGTAAACCTTCAATTCTCTGCTACAGCTGAATCAAACACTTCAGAGACCAGAGTTTTGATATTCACTTGTGTCTGGCCAAAGTTACCATACCTATGAATTATTCAAATATGCAATTATTGCATTTGATATATCACTGGGTATAACTGTGGGAGYGAGAAACAGTGTTCTAGTGCAGCTGATTGTATATGCCTTCCAAACCATAAGGACATCAATTTAAGGTGCTCACATTGATGGAGTATTCTGCAACCCCTTATTAAGATTCTTGCCAACTCCTGTAGCAGTTTTCCCCTGCAGAGTAAATTTCATGGAGTTTTTTATCCTCCCTTTTCTTTATCTCTACAGCATGAGTGCCAAACACTACCCCATAGAGCTTCAATTCATGGTTCTGCAGCAGCTCTCAAAGGTCAGTGACAATAAGATCAGATCATTTTCATCTAACTGACCAATGCTGCACAAGTGACCTGAGTCCTGTGAATCAYGTGTTGGGGCTGACTTGTAACGCAGATTTCATTGGGAATTTCCAGTTTCCCTGGAAGAAGGTTTTAACCWTAGACCCAGAGGGCTGTGCTCTGCTTTTGGCCCATGCTGTTCATATTGTCTTTGCCTGGACAAAAAGCATGTTCATAGTGCTGATGTTTGTGTTAACTGAACACATCGAACACAGCTCTATCTGCCTTCACCCCTGAAGTTCTAGAYCGTTTCTTATTCTGGCCCCAGTAGCATTTGGAAATTGATAACATGCCTGTTTCCTGTCTGCTCATTACTGGTCTCTCCAGTGCCCCAGTATCAAAGGATTGTGCTGACTTGTAACTTATTTGAAGGACCTGTAGAAAAATGACTATACTTGTTTTCTAGGACTCATCCTGTGTTTTCACAATCCTCTTTCATTGTGAGCCTTTGCCTTCTCTCATTTGTTTTGTACGTATTTTATTTAGCAGAGGGTTCATTCTGTCAGYGTTTGCTGCTGCTGCTTGAACAAAAAATTTGGCTGTGGATGTCTCCTGTGTTTTTCCATCTCTTTGGCTCTCATTTCAAATCACAGCTGTTTCAAACGCCTACTCTTCCCTTTTCTTATATTTTCCAGTTTTCCTTCAAGTTGCAGTCCCACATGCACTGGCCCAGCAAACCTCYGTCCTGAACAAACCTAGAAAAATTTCCTTCAAAGGCTGCTGTTTTCAGGTTAYTGCAGCTGCCCATTAACTGATGCAATTGAAGCTCACACTGAGCTCAGAAATGCTCTAAAATCTGACATACTCAGGTAATTTKTGTGACATTGTCCATATGAACTCCCGCACTAATCTTGGTCAACGGGCTGAATATGACATTTTCACCCTCCAGTCAACCCTGCAGCTTTGGGGGTTTTGCTGTTGGAAGCCTTTTAAGAGGGCACAACCATATCYAGCTCCTGGTCTTTTCACAGCAGGAACAGCTCAGATGACTCTTTGATGGCTGAGTCTTTGGCAAAAGTTCTCTTAAGCCCCCAGAAGTTTATTTCAGAACACCAGGGCCAAGAACATCACAGCGGGATGAGAAGTGGGAGGCTGCTTTAATATCTGTTATTTAATGCTGAAATATTTATATTATCTAACATTAAAAAAAAATAAAAATGGGGACATGGGTGTTAATGAAGAATTCCTGCTCCAAACCRAGGGAAAGTGTTGTGGTATTGCCTTGTGCTGCTCTATCGCTCCCATGACAAATAGCGCGGAGCCGTTAGTGACCTACATGGACTCATTTAGATGCAAACACAGCAATACTCCTGAAAAGCTGCCCTGCTTTGAGGAAGAACAAGTTCCAAATATTGCTGAATGGAATTCAGTCTCAGAGCAGTAATTACTGATTGTAATTTTGGAGTAAATGCAGTAATTAATTATTGTCGTTTTCCATCAGTGCATTATATTGTGTGCCAATCTTAGAATAAAATAATTAGCAAATGGGATTTTGCATGCTCTGGTATCGAAACTGTGGTTTGTAGAACAGACATGAGAATTTTGCTGTAGTAAAGTTATCAGTAATTTAAATGGACAGGTTAAAAATKATCAGATAGGAAAAAAAAGGGATTTCCTTGTCTGTCTTGCAAACACCTTCAGGAGTGCTGTTTTAGCCTCTCCCCCTAAAATTCGCTTTCATTCTCTCAGTACGAGCACATCAGCACAAAGCTTGGGTTGCAAACACAGTCAGGGACACTTAATTTAATCACAGGTGTCAGTGAAAATGAAAAACAAAAGTAATCCAAAGAACAGAAAAAAAATATTGGCTGAGGTGATGTTTTTCCAGTACCTAAACAGACTTTCCAAAATTAAGCTGTGCTGATTTTTTTCTCTCTTTATTCGCTCATATTAAAGCTTGTGCTGGAGTACTGTTTTGATGCAATTATACTACTGCAAATTTCCATAATGTAAGCAAGTCCTAAACGATCTAAGTGATGACTAAAAGAGGGAAACAACAATAATCTGTGCAGGTGGAAGAGAAGCTGGTTAGCKTGATTGTAGGAGGCATAACCACAAGAAATGGGATTTTATCTTGAAAAAGGATATTTGGCATGAATCTCAAGATGAACAGCCTAATAGAAAACAGTGAGATCAATGCAACYGCAGAATAGCCTCTCACTAGAGGTAATAGAAAGCTATCTGAGAGGTATAAGCAACAAAATTTTCAGTAAAAAATACACATTCACTAGACTTTGCATTGAAGCTCTCTGAAATGACAGGAGAGGCCAGAAATTTTCCACTCACATCTTTTTGTTTATGGCTATTTGGAATTTTGCTTGTTTGTTTTATTTTTGGCTGATAATATAGGCTTACTTTAAAAAGAAGTTTGGGTTCTTTTTGTTTTTTTCTCTTGTTAGGGGAACAAAAAGAGAAAGATGCAAAGTGTTCCAGTTTGGTAAATGAGACATTCCAATTAAAAAAAAAGACTCTTCCTCCAAGTAAAAATACCACCTATTCCAGACAGCTACAAAAACATGCATTTCACACATTTTACAATAAACCATACATCGACCCATGTTCAAGAAGCTGTGAAGAAGGACCTGAATTTTTTTTTTTCTTTTCTATTTGAGCTTTGGTCTATGYTATTTCTCCTGGTATTTTGGAGAAACAGGTTGTCTGCACAGTGCATTCATTTAGTGTTTTGTCACTGCTCCGGAGACATCTAAGAAAATGTTGCTGTTGATCTTTTTTCTSTTTTTTTCCCCAATCTTCTGTTTCCCTTTTGCCTCGCTCAGTTTGYCTCACTCACACTCACTTCGTCTCACCCGGTCTCATGCCAGTCACTGCTCTGGATTAGTCTCACCCAAATGTCTCTTTATCTTTAGGTAAAGCTTCAGCAGCAGAGTGTCTGTCTGAGGTGAAAAACATCACTTTGCCAATGACCAATCACCGCAGTGAAGCCACGGAAGGGGAATGGACAGGATTCCCAGAGGTCCTGTGTGCAGTGTGCTTTACTGACCTGTCATGGGGATGTTCCTGGGCTGCTCTGCATTCTGTCCTGAGCTCTGGAAGAGCTGAGAGCTCTGTAGGTTTCTAGGCAGAGCTGCCCCACTGTGCCTGCCTGTCCCTGCAGTCCCCCATGTGCCCAAGGCACTGACTGCTGCACCTGCACATGGCATAGAAAGGCTCCTAGGAATGGCCATCTAAYGGAGCTGTGAGTTTCAGGTTGGTTTTTTTCTTAATTATTTTATGCATTTACTATTTGAAAGACACATGGAGTGTCTCTGAATCCTTGCTTCCTCATCCTGAGGGGGATTGGTAATAGTATGTATTGATTTTGGCAGAGTGGCCTCAAATGATCCTCCTCTCCTCATCTCTTTTGCTTTCTCCTAGCCCATCCTTCTGTCCTTCTTATTTTTTTTCTGTTTTTCCTACAACTACTACTTTAATTATAAAGAAAAAGGAGAACAGAGGCAGCCATTTTGCCATCTAAATTCCTTAGGGCTTTGCTTGCTGCAGCTTTGGGCTTATCTGCCACATCAGAGACCCTTTCAGTGTTTGRCAGCAAAGTTTAGAGCACTTGCAAAGAAAACAAAGGACTTCAAATCACTGTGGCCTAGACTGCTTGTGTCCCAAATGGGAGATTTATAAGTTGTGGTTTTTTTTTTTTTTTTTAAAGTGAATCCAGAATTATAATTTAGTGAAGCTCTTTCTTTCTCAGCTAGGAATAAAACACTCTGGTGGATTATATCAAACTGGGTGCTGCTTTTTGCTGTTGTTGTTGTCATTGTTGGCAACTTCTTATTTTTTGAAAGCAGTTCAATAGAAAAAAGCCTTTCCTTGGAAAAATCCCAATTAAAAAGTTTCTTAAGCATCCTCTTGAAGCACGAGTAATTACCCTGATGTCAATATGGTTACTCACATGCTTCAAATCAGAATTAAAAACACCARAGAGCTGCATCCAAAGTACAGACAGATAAAAATGCAGTGGAATTATTGTGTTTCTAGCAATTAAAGGGAGTTGCAAATCAAGTCAGTTGTGGAGGTGCAAAAATGCCATGCTGAGGCCAGAACAGCTGACCTATCTCTGAATCAGGCCCGTTCCTGATGGCTCAGCCCTGTGCTGACCACTATTGCCCAACCCTGGTAAGATTGTGGCATCATAACTAAGAATCCTGCCTGTTCCTGGGGTTCTGATATCAACGTTCCCAAGCACTGGGAGGCTGAAGAAAGATGGGAGTTTAAGCCCTTCTGACCTCCTGGGCATCCTTGCTGTCACCAAGTGTCCTCTCCAGTCTATGGCAGCATGGACCTCCCTGTGCTAACCCGAATCCTGCCCTGAGGAATGTTCCTGCAGTGTCCTTCTGGGGCCACGTGCACTTGGGCAATTCCTCCTCTTAGATGGGAAAACCACATGTCTAAAGCCTTCTTCCTGGAGAACTCCTTCCTGCTCAGAGCCAGGTACAGCTCCTGCAGTGGGCCCAGCAAGGTGTGAGCATGAACAACAATGAGGACTTCTGAGACAGATTTTGATAGGGTCTCTAAAGAAGACCCCTCTAAGCTGAGAGTGGAAGTGATATGGTGGTATCAACGATTTTYCTGGACAGCAGAGCACTAGAGCCAAAGTAAAAGCCAGGAAGGMTAAGGGACCTCCTATCTAGAGGCAACACTTCAAGACTGTTCTGCTTAGTAGAAGCAAAGGAAAGGAAAAAAAAATGCTCTAGGACAGACATATGGAATTTTATTACCATTTTACCTGCTGATTTATTTTTTTATGATTTACTGGGGAAAATACCCACCCAAACAACAAATCTCTGTTCTACTAGGGAGTAACCTTTTTGTAGGAAACAAGCTGAGACTTCAGAGCACTTCRTGATGAACCATGGTAATAAAAACCACCGTAGACTCATCCTGGTGAATCTTTAACAGCACAGATATCCACAGCCCTGCATCTTCTTTCACCCCCATGAGAAACAAGCATATCCTCAGTGAGCACAGCTATGCTAAGCCATAAATCTTGGGATAAATAACTAGGGAGACCTTTGTGTTCCTCAGTCCCTTTGCAGGTTGTCATGGAAAACCTAACCTCTCTGACAAAGGCAGCCCCTGCTTGAACACAATCACATGCATGCACACCCCGCTCTCCCCAGCAAAGCCTGCAGAAAAAAGCCAGTGTGATGAAGCAAAAAGCATTTGAATATGGCAACATATTTTGGTTTCAAGCTTCCAAGAGGCCTTTTCATAAGCAAGGAAAAGAAAAGAGGTATTTGAAGGGGGAAACGCATTGACAGTTATCTTCATATAGTCACATATAAAGGAGATTCTAAACTATGGAAACTGTTTCTTGCACGTGCACCTAATAAGTTTATTGAAGGGTTTCTTAATCTCCTTTAAGTTGTCTKCAGTGCAGCACCTCTTTCAAAGACATTTTGATCCCATTCCTTAATTCTCACTGGAAGGGATACTGCTCTGAAGACTGGAAAAATACATTATTCAAAGATATTTGGGATACCAGCGAAAATTAAAACACTCCATTCTTCTTTGGGAAAGTTAAAGATAGGGAATTCCTACCTGTCTTAGATGAGTCAAAAGAAGCCTGAGTAAAATTCACAGGATCTTACTGCTAAAATGGCCTAGAAAGATCACGTAACCAATCGCTTTATCACTAATTCGRGAGTACAAATTGCTTAGGGCCTCCCGAGGTGCTGAGTTTATTGGGGAATCTCTGCTGTGGAACAGTTTTAACAATAGGGAGACTTCCTGTATCTGTAAACAAACACATAGGGTTTATATTTCTGTTTCTCAAAGAGCTACCTAATGGAAGAGCCAGCCAGTAATGGAAAATATTTCTGTTTCTGGAAAACATCTCCATTTTTGTTATTTATGATACGTTGGGATTCCAATGAAACAAGCTGCTGCTTCTGATTTTTTTGGTGTTGTTGCATGTATTAGAATTTCCCTTGGAACATCCAGCTGGCTTCTTTCCAGCAATRCATGGCACATGAGCCTAAAAACGAGACCCCACGTCTTCACCCCAACTAAACTTCCTTGGCTTTGTCTGGGTTTTATCTACGCATGGGAGTTTAAAACAACTGACCAAGAAGTGAACATGGATCCTTCTATTAATTTATTGAGTTTGTGAAGCAATAAATTAGGGTTTATTTGGTTGCCAGGGTGACATATTTACATTAAGTTGTTATGCTGGGATGGAACTGGATACAGACTGTACCGCATGAAGAATGAAAAATGCTTTGAAACGTTTGCAACACAGAGCTATTGAGACAGACACTGTCCCAGTCCAGTCACCTGGGATTAAACTGCAGCCCAGTCCCACCTCTTGGCTGCAGATTTTCTTCAGGCACCAGAAACGCTGTCTTTCACTGAGCAAGGGGAATCAGGACAGCTGCTGACTCTCCTCTAGTGACCAGAAACACTTTCTAGAGATGCAGGATGCCCCTGGGATGAGGAACTTGGCTTATCCCTTGGTAAGCATCCTTCCACCTCTTTTTCTAGAGAGACACACACACAGACAGCTCCTAGGTTATGTGTGGGTGCGTGTCTGAGCAGAGTGGCTCTAGCCAGAGTCAAAAAGGCAGAAGATAGAGAGTCACAGAGCTGAATCTTCTTGAGGGTCTACAAGACAGAGAGACGCTACAGTTGCAGCTGACACCCCCTTCCCCATGCAGTTACCTGTGCTAGTGCTTTGTATCCAGTGGTTCCCAAAACCCTTCAGTAGGGGCGATTAGCATCCTTTGGCCTCTTCAGCTGCACCTTCAGCCTCTTCATGCCAATCTGGAATCCATTCATGGCCTGGATAGCAGCTTGGGCACTGGCAGGATTGTCAAAACTCACAAAACCTGTCAAAACATGAGGCAAGGCAGGGGACTTAATGAGCTGAAGGGTGCCACGGCACGTACATGCAACGACCACTGAGAATGAACATGGGGAAGGGGGTGAGGGCACTGAGAGGGGGGAAGTGAGCAGGTAGGAGGGTGGGCAGGTGGGCAGGAGAGTGAGGACAGGATGGTTGCCAATGTGGGACAAAGGATAGGAGGGGTTGTTACAGATCAGTGTCCCGGGACACGCTGCCTGGTCTGAGTGCCAGTCTGAACACTAGACTGTGTGGAGCACAGGTGTCCAAATGTTGGTGCCAYGAGATCGGGGTCACCTTCGAGCTGGGAGTCAGCAGATTTAATGCATGGTCTCAAGGCACTCTGTCTCTCTCTATTTCTCTCCATCGTGACTGGGGTGAACCTCTGGACCTCCCTTAACCTGCCAGCATAACATTTTCTTTGCCTTCCAGTACTGATGCTGAGGGGAACCTGAKATGCCTACTTGGTACTTCCTTGTTATGGCAATGCAAGTAAAATGTGAATTTAATGAATTCTCCATTATCGTAATAAGTGGCATGAATAGTTTGATTGTTGGCCAGCCAAGCAATATAAAGAGCTTTAATCACTGGCACTTTCTGCAGGCTCCATGTTGATTCCGCAGTTGAAAGATGAACACTAACATGGTTTCCCTATGGAATTTCATACTTTGCCAGCAAATTTTCCAATCAACCATGGAGCACACCCGGCACTAGAAACAACCATAGTGACTGAATACTGTATCTACAGGTCAACTAAGACATTCTTTGTCTCAATTTGCTTTCTAACAGTCTGATGAAATAGTATAGGTCAGAACCACACAGGATGAAATGCATCCAATGCATTCAGCTTCAGGAATGGTTTTTGGTGTGGGCTGACTTTTTTTTTTCCCTGTTTTTTTTTTTTTTTTTTTTTTTTTTTTTTTTTTTTTTTTTTTTTTTTTTTTTTTTTAATGTTAGATCCAAAAAAGGCCTCATCTGCCCAGACTCTATATGGCTGTAGCTGGAGCAGCCATGGCTCTGGGATATTAGTGGGGCAGGGGGCCATCACATTATACAAGCATTGCCTCTCCTGCTTTTGCCAGAAATGTCCCTRTGTGCCAACAGCATTTCTGAGCACAAACCTTGGGTGAGACTAGCCTGGACCAGCCTGCTCTCCAGACAAAGCCATCTGTTTACCCACCCCTGCAAGGCTCTGGCAGCACAAATCAATCCTGGGGGCCAGTGTTGCTCAACAGACAGGCTGAAATGAAGGGATGGGTTTGTGTGAGCCTCTCCAAAAGCTAAAGCTGGTTGTTTGCTGCCAGGTGTGCACCTGCTCCTGACAGCAGCACCAGGATGGCATACTGCAGATGCAATAAGCAGCCCCTGCTCCCTGGTCTAGTTCCTCCTGGGAATTGAGTCTCACAGGTGACACAGGGTACCTTGCATCTGAAAAAGACACAGTTGTGCATGCAAAGGCATCTTCTCACTCCTAACGCTGTGGTCCCTGACCTAGGCTAATAATGCAACTTCATGACAGGCCATAAAACCTATGGTTTTAGCCTCAAAGTGAGACAGCAGGTTTACTGAGTATGGCACATGGGGGTTTAAAAGGGAGGCTTGTGAAATAAACAGGAAACTCTCTTTGTCCTCCCCTTTTAAAGCCAAGGCTCTGAGTAAACTGGCTGTCCATGCAGTTTTCCTGCCAACCACCTGGATGAGGAGGTACTAGCACTGCAGCTCTGAAGATGAACAGACAAAAAGTACTGTCAAGCCCTAGAGCAATCATCAATTTCTGGGGAGAAGACTGGAGAGCTATAGTGAGTAATGAGCTGTGGTATTATTCAACAGCAATGGATCTGCTCTTGCCATCACTTATTAGCCAGTGAGTGYCTGGTGATGTTACCAGTTTACATTTGACTACTTGAATAATCTATCAACAAAGCCCTATCATTCAATTTCAGCAAAGGAATAAACTAAACACCCCCCGGTTTCACCCATCTACATTCAGACTTGAAACAATTTTGGAAACTCCCTTGGGGATACCTTACTTGAACTTCAACCTTAAGTATATTGCCTATATACCTCACATCTTTGAATATAGGATGTAGTGAAACCCATTTATTTTTTAAAATCRCATCTGGATTGCCAATATTCCTGGCAAACACCCATAAGTAACATCTAAAACAACAGACTAAACCATGCCAGGGAAGTTCAGAGAAACTGGAACCAAATAATCTATACTGCTAAGTTTTTTTAAAACTTGTGTTTAACACCAAACAATTCCTGGACTAAGTCTGAGCATTAGCACAAAAGAGAGGCTGTTTTCAGTAGTTGACTTGGATGAGGCCATGATGTTCTGGAAAGGGAGAGAATTYAATAATTTGGGTGTTGGCCATTGTGTGCCAGCTGTCCCCAGTGCTAGGCAGAAGTGCCAGGTCTGTTTACTTTACTAATACACACACAGCGATCCAATATCAAAGCTGAGGTAGCTGCAGCTGGGTGGTTGCTCAGTTTATGCCTTTAGAGAACCTACCTGGCCTGGGAACTTTGATTCCTACTCTTGCAACAGGTCCTGTTGGGATGTCCCTCCTACTGACTAAACGTGGACATTTTGATTGTGCCTGGACRTTTATCTGTTTGTAGGACCCTACAGTTATGAGTGAAGGTCCAGACAATACAGTCAAYAGAGTGCAGGACAGGATTTCTCTCTTCAGTCAGGGCACCTTTAGCTGTGCTCAGCCGAATCCCTGGCCAAAGACCAGTGCTGGCTGCAGGGAAGGCAGGCACCCAGCCTAAATCAAGGCACTGCTATTGAGGGATTTACCTGRTTCAATAATTAGGAGCAGCATCTCAAGGTAAGATGTGTTCTATCTAGTGAGTCTGGGTGAGTCTCTCCCCAAAGTCATGTTAACTGCTGAACCAAACCTCTCCAGAAATGCTTCCCTCTATGACAGAATGTTATTATTTCTCTACTTTTGCCCAGATTAGGCCATCAAGAGATGATAAGCCCTGGTGCTGGGCTGCTAATATAGTTGTACCTCTGCAAGAATCTTGCTGTGAGATAAGCTTACAAAGCTATTCCAGTTTTTATCATCACTTTGCTTTTGAGATGGAATTCTAAGCCCATTTCCTCATTCTGTGCAAAGCTGTAAATAATACAGCATTTTAACAAATGGGACTAATAAGAGAGATCAGAAGTGCATTTGCTCACTATATTTCATTTAGACCAGATAATGAAGCTGGGACTTGTACTCTGATTTTGGTATTAGTTGCCTATAGATTTGGACCAGTTTTTTTTCTTAGTTGTTCTGCTACTCACAGATGCACTATAAAAATCTCCACTGGCTGGATGCTGAGGGTAGAGGAACAGGAGTTGTAGAGCTAGAGGAAGGGAAGGAGAATGGCAAATGCCAATAACTGTATTTTCTTTGTGAGCACATTCCAGGGTCAGAGCATCTAATTACTCCAGCTTTATTTCACTGTTTTAGTTTATAGGRGCCTTGATACTCTCAGAAGTTGCTGGCGCATTCAACTCTCCCCCTTTCCTGTTATTTATGTGTAGTTGTGTTTCATACTGTTGAAGGTATTTGGATGAACTCCAAAGAGAAGAAAAGCTATGGCTTATCCTGAGATTTGAGCTGTTACAGTGGTTAAGGGACAAGCAGATAGATAGGCATGTTGGGCTAACAATAGCATATTCCTTTCTCAGGTCAAATACCTACTGGCAGATTTGACTTTTTTTTGCTGTTACATGCAGTATTGGCAGTTAACCATCTTTGTTTCTCCTTGTCTATGTGAGCAGGGTTAATGGAGCTATAACAGATTTAAACATGTATGACTAGGAACAGAATGTATGTACTYGGAAAATAACATAAATACTTGTTTCCTAACTGGCTTTAATGTTTGAGCCCATGGCCTCAAAGCATGATGGCAATAATACAGTTGTTATCTATGTTTTGAACACCACTCCTGCATTGTCATGTTCACGCTTGAAGGACAAAAAAGAGAGAGGTTAAAAAGCTTGAAGCTCTTTCTGTGCATCAGTTAATTAATAATCAKAGAAAGATACGTTCTGGTCTGAATGTGGTTGGAGGGAGGACAGCATTTTGTGATAAATCTACTTTATGGGGGTATGTTGGTGGTTTTTTTCTTTTTCTCTCCCCCCCCCAGGGATTATATAAAAACGCTGTTCTAATAAATGATTTATCAAAAGCACAAAGAAAGGAGAAAGCTTCTAGGACAGCAACCAATGGCATCTAATCTTTGTGATTCTGCATAGCATCTTCCAGGAAAGGTACTGTTGTTGGAATCTACTGCTTCTTCTGGCCTGCACTTTTCCTGCAGAACTGTGTAAACTATTTGCAGGAAGAAGCTGGGGTAGGATTTTGGAATTGCTTTATTTTCTCCCCTTTTCTTCCATAAAAAATTCTTGCTGTGTAGCGTGTGGACAGAGCTTTGTGCCTTTCTCATGGCATGAGCAGCATGACCACCGATGGCTTTATGTAACACATATCACCTAAAAGCTGTTTTTCTGTTTTTATCAGCCAGAATGATAAAGAATGGAATTCACAATCTATCTCAGAGTATGCCTGAAGACTGTTTTGCAACCATAAACTTTTTGTTTATGGTCCATGTTGTGTCTGCGTGCCTGTGAATTAGTTTGTGCACTAAGAACTGTCCTGAATGAGCACATCATTATGTTTCCATGGATCCTTAATTGGTCCTTCTGAGTTTTCTGTTTCTCTTGCATCCAGCAAGGAGAATTAGTGGTTAATGTGCAAAACAGCCTCTTGATGATCTGCTACCAGGTTGGAATAGCATTGTCTCTCTTGGGCAGGAATTTKCCTCTGGATGGAGCCCAGTGCTTGCTAGCTACACTGAACTTCCCTTAAATCAGGAGTCAAGACCACAAATAAGGTCCAGATGCAAGCTTTTCATCCAAACTCCTGAGCTTGGGGCAGATGGTCCTACAGCAGGCTGCCTTCAGGCAATGGAAACGAAAAGAGGGACCTCAAAGAAACAAAGATTAAACTTGCCTTAAAATTAAGAAGAGTCTTTTTATGTATGTTCCAGATCCTTGCTGCCATCTCAGAGGTGCACTTTGCAAGAGACTGCAGTAGAAGGGAGTAGACATTGCTGCTTATTTGTTCTTTTTAGGCCAGAGATTTTTTTAATTGGTTCTTTCTGTCAGAGTATTTGTCTGCCTGCCATGAAGAATCTTTCTTGGTACTCCTCGTTCCTTCAGTTATGAAAGTCACTAGCTAAGGACAGCATCTCTGAACATTTTCCTTTTGACATTCAACCTGTATTCATTTCACTAGAGCAAGGATCTGCTGCTCAGCCTTTGGAAGAGAAAGAGAAGAAATACCACACACATGGCCTAGGCACTAGCAAAGAAGTCCATGTCTTTTTCTTCCCTTTTGTCCAAAGTGATTTTTCCCAGGCCATRAGAAAGGATTTTACCAGACTAGAAYAACAGATTTGTAGAATATCCTGAGTTGGTAGAGATCCACAAGGATCATTTAGTCCAGCGCCTGGCCCTGCAGAGGACAGACCCAAGAGTCACACCTGAGAATACTAAAATGGAGAGACCTGCAGAAAGCACTGGTAATTGGTGAGACCAGAGACCTTGCTCTGCTATCTGCTCCCAGATTCTGAGTAGTAGTTAAGGAATTAGTTATTGATATATCTGKTTGTTCATATAACTGTCCCCTTAGCACAAGGTTTCCTTGCTTTTGTTGCTGACCAGTTAAAGGTGTACTCTAGAAAGGCATTTTTTGCTGTGAAGGCAGCGGTAAGGTGCTCACATCACAGAAGTCTCCCTGTGGGAACAGTGGTGCTCAGTAGCTCCTGTCCTTCTCCCCCCAGCAGGTCCTAGCCACCAACTCCTCAGACCGTCCCTGCTGCTTCAGTCTATTTAATTCCTACAGCTGCTCAGTTTCTTTTTCTCCATGTTTATTAGTCTTATCAGAGAAGGGAGGTTTTCCTTTAATTGCCTTGCAAGGTCTTTACCTTGCTGTGTTCTTTACACAATGTACTAGCTGCTGCCTTGCAATTTTTTACTGCTGTAAAGAATTTCAGGATACAATCTGTATGTAAGTAGCTCTATAATGTATGTGTGCATTGGAAGGTATTGTATTGTAAGGTGATTTATGGGTACTGGAATACTCAATAAAGGAGTGCGTTTGCAGATCAAGGGCATAGCACTTCAGCTGTTTTCCGGTGTCTAATAGGGTTGGATGACTTTTTGGATTATTTAACCTTCCACTACTGTTTAATCATGTCCAAGAGAGATCTGTCTACCCAGCTATCCATCCCATCCRTCCATCCATTTATTTTTTTAATGTATGAACAGTCAGTAACTGAAGACAGTGCTAAACAACTACTATTAAATATTTCCCATCTGTGGGATGAGATAATTGGAAACTCAGAATATTCGAAGAATTGGCTCAGAAATTTGCTGAACCATTAATGTTCATTTTAGAAATTTATGGAATATTAGAAAACCTTCAGAGTGTTCCACAAAAAGAAAGATTCTAATATTAATTTTTTAAGGGTGTAAACTAGGTGACCTAATAAACTTACTTAAACTTTCATAAGTGTCAGAAAAAAAAGATGAGAATTTTGTTATTATATGACAAAGAACTTAAAGATAAACAATTAGTACCAATCATCATGGTTTMACAGAACATAGCCTCTATCGAATGAAACTGCATGAAATTGCAAGTTCGGTGAATAAAGCAAGTTGTCATAAAGTGTATTTAAGCTTTGGAGTATTTGAAAGAGCCTTTCTTTACAACAAATTAAATCAGCCCAGAAATGAGACCACCAAAAAACCTGTCAGTTGTGACAAACAAAATTGCAGAGATTCCAGTAGGCTCCTGCAGCACTGCGCTGAAACCTCGGTGCTATTCAATTTTTCTGACATTACCTGGAAGACATTTGAAGTAATTACTGGTAAAATTGGCCAATCATACAAAAATGGTGAAATAATGACAGAAGGAAGTGACCTGGGTCACTGTGTAGGCTGGACTCAGTTAAAGGSTGTTCATTTTAATCCAATCAAATGCAAAATTAAGTGTCTGCAGGAAAAAGCAAGTGGGTCACTTCTAAAAAGAGGAAATCCTCATTAGAAAACAGTGCTTCTTAAGAAGAAGATGGGTGCCATAATAACAGCCAAATATATGAGCTCTCAGGACTGTGTTGAAATTCTCAAAGTCCCACAAATTTTTACAGTCTTGGAATGYGAATAACCTCTAGAAGTAGCAAGGTTGTGTTACCTCTGAGTGTGGCTCAGGAAAGATCCTTACCGGCATTCTGCATTGAGTTCTAGTGATTGCTCTACAAAACCAGTAAGTCTAACACTTACTCAGAAGCAGAAGAGTAATTCTAGGTCTGGAAGAGTAATGAGAGTGGCCACAGTTTATTGAAGAGGAGGTTAAACATACTTCTGGCYATGGCCTATAAATAATATCTACTGAAACACGGTTTCTTCAGGAATAGAGGGAAAAAAGAAGAGCTTGCAGATTTCTTCTAGCTGGAAGTATGCACCTGACAAATTTAAAATGGAAATAAGAYACCAAGTCTGCATTTTTTAAATATTTTGGAAACATCTTAGCAATAGGGGTGGAGCACCTATCACATGAAACCTTGATTAAGAGATTTTCTAAAAGGGATGCTATGACTCAAGCAGAAGGTTTTAACCTGTCACATGGGCTGAGGCATCTGGCATATGTTATTTCAGAGTTCAGTCCAAAGGATCAGAACAGTCCTGATATTGCATATCTGTTTGTATGTCTATTGTTTGTTTTGCACTTCAGATATTCAGAATATTCTTTCTTGCCTACTGATCTGGGATGGTTTTAGGTAACAGTCATGATAGAGCTGACAATTGATACTAATGCTGTATAATAAATGGCCCCAAAGTGTGAGCTGCAGACCACTGAGAGGGCTGACTGGTACTCGTTCTTCATCTTGCTTCCAGCTGAGAGAAACTGAACAGATGGGAAGGGGAGATTAAATGAAGAGTGAAAGTAGATGGCATGATTAACTTTCTCAAAAGGTCAGAACACCCAGTGCAGAAGGTAGCTTGAAATACACAAGTATCTTCCTCATGTCACCTTCCTGTCTTCCTGTGCACGAAAATACCTCTCCACATTGCATCAGTGTGAGCTGGAGTGCATGGGATAGTTGGTCCCTGCYTTTGTGCATGCCTGTTGGGTGCTCTCCAGATGGAGAAGTGTCCAGGTAGAAGAAGCGGTATCTTCTCTGAAAGCAGAGAGCTGTTAATGCTGACCCTTAATATGGTCATTGAGACCAAGAAAGACTTTTCYATGTAAGAGTCTTCTCTTTCACAATCTGTATGGTGTTTGATTGCTTTTCCCAGGAAAATTGTTGTCATGACTCAYGTTGAAAGCACAAGGGAAAGATTCAAGATTAGACTAGAATTCTGACAATTTAAACTACCACRTGGTCAGATCTGATTTGGGTTCAAACTGAAGGAGGCAAAATTTAGATTAGATATGTGAAAGGAATTCTTTACAGTTAAAAGGGATGAGACACAGGTTTCCCAGAGGAGCTGTGGTTRCCCCGTCCCTGGAAGTGTTCAAGGCCAGGTTGGATGGGGCTGAGAGTAACCTAGACTAGGGAAAGGTGTCCTTGCCCATGGCAGGGGACTGGAATGAGATGGTCTTTAAGGTCCCTTCCAACCCAAATCGTTCTATGATTCTGTGATCCAAGGTTTTGGATCATATATTGGTCTGGATATATAATGAGGACCAACTTTTTCTAAAAAGATAAAAGGGAGTAAAAATTTGATATAGAAAACCACAACAGATCTCCCATCATAAGAAAGGAGAATATATTAAAACTTCTCTTTTTCCTGTAAAGAGAGATTTTCTAAAAGATGAACAATTGCTTATCTGATGCTATGGACTGTGGTTCTACCCATTCTTACAAGTAGGAGTTGAAGCCATCCAATGAATTAATGGAAGAAGTGAAAGATTGAGGCTTCAGCCATGAATCAGATACTGGACCAGTGTACATACATGTGTGCTATGGACAAAAAACACTGTGGTTCTTCTATAAGAAACATAATATTCCAGTCAGGTAATGATGATGATGATGATGATTGCTGTCACAAGGAACAAACAGCCAGTGATGAATCACCCATAGATGAGCAAATACTCTTTATTCTCTTTTGAATGATGAGTCGGACTGAAACTATTTCCTAACTACTCCCAAAAGTAGATGGAACTCTTCTTGGCTTTGTTTTCTGTGCCTTCCTTGAAAAGGTTTGATGTCATCATGTGCCAATATAAGGCTTATGAGGGAAGAACATGGTTGAAAAAAGAGGTGAACTTTTGAGGGTACATGTTCTTCTCCAGTGTGAAACTGGAAATAAAGAATGAGTATAATGTAGGTTCTACACAAGTTCTAAGCAAATGCTGATGCTCTGTTAAGGATGCACTGAGATTTTTACTGAATCAAAAGCAAGGCTATTTTTACATTTTTTTGGTTGAAGTTTCCAAWGTAAACAAGATAGAAATAATTACTGAAGCCCCCACCAGACATGTCACAACCATTTCTCATCTAAATCTAATTTCTCTGCTCCCAGATTCTCTCTTGGATCCTTCTCYGTTTGTGACTTTTTGATAAAGAAGCCATGTATGAGCAAGGAAGGCGCCCTGTGGACTGTAYTAGTCACTGTGTTTTAGCAGTTCTCTCATGTTCCAGGGAGTCTCTGAAACAGATCCTTTCCTGGTGTAGCAATGCACAGACTCTTCCCATCTTGCTCTTACTGAACATTGCTTAGATGGACAACTACCCACGCCTCCCCTTCGGGTTACTGAACACGCATTTCCTCATTATTGATAGTTTAGGACAACCCAACAGATACAAAAGGGTCTGAAACTTCTGTTGTGCGACAGTCTGGAAGTTTCTGTTCAAAAGCCAGAAGTGGTGATGAACAGTTTTTGGCCATGATTTTCGAAGGAGTATTTTACTTTCTATGGAGGCGACTGTGTGAAAAACAGTCAACCAAAGTAAAAGTGCACTCAATGGGAAAACAAACCTCCTCACAGGCAGTGAGTCATTGGGAGAGGAAAGGAAAAGAGAAAATCTGTCAATATCTAGACCAGAAGGCTGTGAACTGGCACTGACCTGTGCTGGGTAGCAAGAGGGGAAAGTAAAGAGTTGTACGTGTTTTAAASATGAAGGTAACACCTTCAGATTCAAACAGCTAATACATTTGTAGTCCTTCMACTGCCATTGTAAGACCTTCATGTTTTCAACCACCACAGTGGATAGGGAATGGTTGYCTGTCTTCTTTTTTAACAACATCAATGTGAATGAAACACCATCATATTATTGCAGAGATGCTGATAGATTCCTGTGGGTTTGCCAGCAGAATCATTTAACAGATCACCATTAGCGGTTTTCAAAAGCCTGAATGTTGGGGATCTGTGAAGAACCATCTGCAGTTCATCAGAAGAGTTACATTAAGTCTGTGGGACCTGAAACATATCACCAATTCACTGAATCKTGATCTTGTACTGGCTCTGGGGCTTCTGCCAGTGATCCATCTGAGCTCTTGATCCACCCTTAGGTAAAGTATGGGAAAACAAGCTTGTGTTTTAATTACTGAAACAAGAAAAGTAGAAACACATCTTAAAACATGATTATGACAATGCCTTTGAATAGAAAAATTAAAGTCCTAAGAAAGGCATAAGGTTTGTTGAAATTTTGGAGAGGGATCTTACTTTGAAGGGATGGGGTAAAAATACAAGCCACTCCTAGAAAAAATAAGCAACTTTTGCATTGAATTCAAAGACCCGCCAGCAAAAATTCTTCTCTCAGAATCATTTTAAAACATCCAGCAGCACAATAATCTTTCTGGAACCTGTTCAGCCATGTCAGAAGATGCACAAAGACCTGGTTAAAGGCTTTGCAATTTCTGAAAACCCTTCCAAAGAAGGATTTTAAAGGGTAGGTAGAGACCTATCTTTAGAAGAATCATTTAATTTCACCTTTAAATAGAACACAAACAGATTTTTGGGTCATGTTGTCCAAAAAGGAAAAACTCTGTTTCCTGTCAGAGTTCATGGAACATCTGGATGATGCCCTGAATCACATGGATTAGCTTGAGGTAGTCCTGGGAGAAACAGAGAGCTGGGCTAAGTGATCCTTATGGGTCCCTTCCAACTTGAGATGATTCATAGTGGTACATAGTGTGAGAATGAGAGATAGGGGACATAAATTGAAACAGCAGAKGTTCGGACGGAATACAAGGAAAACCTCTTCACCTTGGAGGCCAGCAAGCATTGGAGGAGGTTGCTAAAATTCAAACAGTTCTTCAGCAATTTTCATTGTTTTCTATAATTTGTGTTTGCGAGTCTTTATGTTGGTTATTGAATAAATATGTCTAGTGCATGTAATAATGTACATACCTATGCACATRCTATCTAAAACATATGTAATGTGAATATTTATACATACGTGATATGACCGATCAGCACTGGGGAGAGCAGAACTGGTACCGAATTATTTTTKGGAATTTGAGATAGATGAAGCCAGAAATTATTAGGAATGATATACTTGTTTTTATGGGGATCTGCCAGTCGTTACCCTGATGACAGCTTTTAAATTTGTCAGTATATACTATTTGAACATGCTAATCTTGTCTGGGGATTTTTTTGATTTAGGTTTACTTGGTTGAAAAGGAAAGATATCACATGCAACCTTATATTGAAACAATGATGAAGTTGCAAAATGAAGCACTCGAGKTAGCAATGCAAGAAATTATGTTACCTATAAAATTTTAATTCTGTACTRCTTTGTATATGCATAAAGGCATTGCTTCTAACCACACATTTCTGTATTTTTCTCTTCCATGGCATCCTTGTTTTAATTACTGCTGAGAATGAATAACATAACAGGGCAAGGAAAATGGCAATGTATCAGACTTGTTAKTGCAAGTGTTGGAATTTAGACAGTAAATAAGGCAGGGAGAGGATGGTTTTGTAGTTGTACAACCAGAAGTTGGTTTGAAAAACTGGAATTTATGCCTGTTTCTGCCATGATATCCCAGTTATGCTGAGGATATCATATATCACGGAATTCCTTCTGTTAGATCTCTAGGCTGGTTTTTTTTTTTTTTTTTTTTTTTTTTTAAATGAAATAGAGAAGGTGGCAATGGTACACAGTGGCTTGAATCTATGTCATTAAACTCTCTTGTCTCTCAAAAATGGTTGCCCCTGTCCCTTGTCATTGATGAGTCATGTTCAAACAACGTCCAGCCATGGCTTAATTGTCATGGACCAAATGGAGGTAATGGCACACATGTWGTAAAAATGTGTGTAAAATTGTGGCAGAGTATTTCTACAGATATGTGAGGCCTCTTTAATTTTCAGTGCAGATGAAGATTTGCTGAGTGCTCCTCGTCTCTTGGTGCATAACCTGAGATTTCACCAGCAGAAAGGCTGCTGCCTTTACCTGCATCTGAAGCAGACAAAAACATAGCTTGCCCTGCATTATGCTGAATTCCTAGGGAAATTGGGCAAACAGACTGGTCAGGCTTGGTGCATCTCAGATTAGGAACCCAAGATCAATAAAGTGTTTTGGTTATCTTTYTCTGCCTCATCATCCCCTTGCTGAAATGAGGACACTATGAGCACCACCAAAATGCTGTTACTTAGCTCTGTGAACTTCCCAAATGCTCTGCTGGGAAGAATCTTAGAAAAACAGATGAGGAAATAAAAATAAATTCATATGCATGTCAGGGCTTGAATATTGTGTGGAAGGAAGGCTTAGGGGCAAGCACAAAGTTGTGAGGATCTGTTGAACTGCTGCTCAGTAACTGACTAGCCAACAGACTTCAAGATGCTGAAGAGAGACCTGTGCAGTGGATGAGACAGAGTGTATGGATATAAAGAAGTTGTAGATATGGGGGGATGGATGTTTGGAGGGACTGATGGAGATTCATCCATTCTACAGCTTGAATTTTCCTTGCATCASAGAGATCTTGGGAAAGATAATAGAAATAAACCCAGATGTTGTGGGTAGACAACATGTAGTGGGTCTGCAGTCTCACAAGAGGAGGATGTGTTAAGTCTGCACTCTACGATTCCATGAGTCCAGAAATGGGCTTGCCCATCAGAGGGGTCATTATTCTGACTTCTGAACAGAAACTTCTGCCTGGAATAAAAGCGACCATTTCCCTTTTGAACAACACTAAAGAAGTAGCCACAATGACGCTGCAGTAATGAGTTCCTCCATCTAATTACTCCAGGAACAATCATTTTAAATGATGGTGTACTTGTGCATATGAGTAGGTATGTACACTCATACCCATTAAAAAAAAATCTGGGTAGACTTTATCACTGGTGGGAACAGATGGATAGAATAGTGATAGACACGTGGACAGCCAGATAAACAGAAGATAGATTCTGCTAACATATTCTTGTCTAATAAATTGTTGAGCTACAAAAGAAAGTAGAAGTCTCTGTGTACAATGTATAGATTTTCTTTAATGTGAGTTATTGGGAAAAGACAGAGCTGTCCCTTTAACTGGAGAGCTGCAAACAGCTGTTCCTTATGCATACATGCTTGCTTGGTCTGAAAGTTTTGGTAAGTCAGTGCATAACTGACAGTTAGATTTATCTCCCCAATAAGCAATCAACATTATAATAAAGGAAAAATGCTTTCAGTGCACCTTTGAGAGTGCATCAGAAATTAATCTAAACATCAAATTAATTATAGTTTGTAAATGAATAGTGGCTCACAGCCCTAATACTTCTCCCGCTCCTCCTCCTCCCCCTAAAGCCTCCCCCGACCAACTGCAATGGCTGGAGGTGCTGTACAGAGAGTTTGATGAACAGCTCCTTCTCTTTCTTACTCACACAACTCTTTCCTTATCAGCTGGAAGAGTTCTATCCTCACTCTGCAGATTTAAAATCCCAGAGCCTGGCTGCTTTGGAATATGACAGGGAGCACCTAGCAAATATTAAACTTCTATGCCTCCTTCCCCTTTCTTCTGAGAGCTCAAAGCACCCCTCTGAGGGTGTCCTCCTCCTCCTCTTGGATTAGTTTTTCAGCTGAGCTGGACACATTATGGATCTCTCGAGTCTCTGGCTGTGGCAGGTCCTTCAGAGTGGAGAAGATCACAACAAACCCGTGCTGATCTAAACCAAAACATACCAGGGGTCAGCCATGTTTAACGTGCCTGGAAAATCAGCTCTGTTTTGTCTCAGCTCAGGCACTTAAATGAGTGGCATCTTCCATTGCTCTTTGARCTTTAATCTGTGGGCTGGAGCCATGTGGGAATGACAAATGGATTTTYGGAGGCCCTGAAACAAAATGTATTGCCATAGATCATGTAAAATAAAGGGCAGAGCCCAATTCCATGGGCTACAGGGAGAAAAGATAAACTTTCCTTAGGAAATTTGGAATCAGGTTAATAGTAAAAAGAAAAAAAAGTATCAAACTTAATCATAGTAACTGGTAACAGCAGCAAACAGCACTACTTGCTCAAGTCCTTTCTAGTAATGCCTGGTAAGTCCTTTCTAGTAATCTATCTGGTAAGAATTTCCTGTTTRCCAAAAGAAGAATCAGAAAAGAAACCCCAAAACCCTTTGATCTGATAAATAACTCTCCTCATCTGTGAATCCTCAAGTCCTGTGTAAAGGATCCAGTGTACTGCTCCAAAAAGAGGAGCCCAAGCAGCACAGCTAGGTTGACCCATGATCACCYTTATTGGCTATTGACATGCAACTGGAGTTTCTTTCCTTTACAACACCTTACTTCTCTAYCTGCTCATTTCCCTGAATGAACCCAAGGAGAGTTGTTGGCTTTTTTAAAATATTTTTTTTTTATTAAATGAGAAACTGCCATATATGGCAGGGCATATTGGAGGCACATTGTCAGCAGGTGCTGAACAATATTTTCCTAATGTACCTCAGGGTCYCTTGTTCCACTCCTATGTCTTGTGGAGTGCTGCCAATGCACTTTAGACCTAATATGCAATGTCCCTGGTCCCAGGGCCCTGCACAGCTTTGCCAGTGTCCTATYCTCCTGACACATCTTCCTTCTTTCTATTTCAGCTTCCAGATTGAAACTCTGTAGATCACCACGACCTGCCTGCTGCCTTGCATCTCCCACTCCACCTTTTTTGCCACCACACTGCAGCATTTAACTGCCACAGCATGTTTTTAATAACAGCATACAAGCTCTACCCATCCCTCAGCCCTTCTCCTGAGCTTCACCCCCTCCTGTGTTCAGTTYTCATTCCTCACTGCTTTTCTATCTTTTAATCTCTCTCCTTTGTCTCCCCAGTTTCTTTTCATAAGCTAGGAGGACTTTAGTAGGGAATAGAATTATTTAACAGCAAACTTAATTAACTATTATGACCCTCAATAAGTGATGCTATTTTCTCTATTTTGGCATCTTCAGAGAAGACTGGATGTTTTTCCAAATGAGGTGGCCCATTAGCAACTTTCAAATGCGCTCCCTGSAGGAATCTGGAATGAAACTCAATGTTCATGTTGTACTAGGATTCAAACGAGATATTTCCTTTAGGGCATATAAACTTATGGTCCTAAGATACCCTGGCAGTTTGTAAGCTAGAACACTCCTTGTTTTGTTTGATGTGGGACATTTCAAAAAGGGGTGGGACGTTCTGTCAATGTCAAAGTGCATCTGGAGTGCACAGAATAGGAGGAAAACATCTGGCACTTGTTGCTTACACCTGGGTTGTCAGAACATGTCAGGCTAAATTGGGGCAAACCACAGTGTCTCTCTGGGAATAAGACAGGCTGTTCACAGCCTTCTGGAGCCATTGTCCCATGGGGAGAAACTGAAGCTGCTACACCGGTGGGCATGGAGAGCAGTCAGTGCCAAGGAGACAATGCTGCTGCTCAACAGTGTGCAAAAAATTGGCAGATCCAGGTGCTTATTTCTCTCAGGAAGAGGTGACTGGAGCAAACCAAGTGTTCCAGTAAAGCAATTCCTCCAGCTTTAATTTATCTACATCTTATTTGACACCGTGGGATAACCATTTGACCTCTGCTTCTCTATCCATGTTCTCGCTCTTCTAATTTCTGATGTGTCTTCCTAATTAATACTGCCCAAACCTTTCTTTCTCTCTCTTCTCTGTTAAAGCATTTTTTTTCTGGAAGATGTCTGTCTCGGTATTTCCCTAACTTCATGCCTTCAAATGATTTCTTTAAATGTGCCTTATGAGAACAGGGTGAGCGTTCCTGGGCTGTGCTGTAGCGTCACCCCACGAYGGAGGCAGAGTTATCCTGGGTGTGGGCAGGGTGAGGAGCTGCTCTTCTCACTTTGCCCACTTGCCTTAGCAGCCTTGATGGTGTTGTTTTATTGAAGTTCTCTTTTAGCCTTGTACACAAACTGCTCACATTTAAACAATCTACACAACTGAGAGGAGAACGATCACCAGAGCCATTGAGACCAGCACAAAGATGCAATCCATGTCCTCTGACATTTAGCACGCCTACACACAGAATAACTCGCACACATGTAGTGGGAAGGTGAGAGACCCATTGCAAGCCCTGCCTCGAGCAGAGACCAGCTCTGGGATCCTGCAGATGTTGACATTCAGGCTGTGGCACACTTTACCTCCATGCAAGTCTTCCTAGACCAGCCCTCTGTGAGAATGGGAGTCACTGTCTTCAAGGAGTGTCCGACTAAGTTTAATTTTTTCCTGAGTGAGACAATGATTCCCGCAGTGGCCCTGCCATTTCACTGGGAATGGACAGCATGGCCCAGTTGGAGAAACATGCTGCCTGCAAAAGAGGTGTGTGGGCAGAGGCTACAGGTGTCAGCTRGGCATTGAGGGAACAAYCAGTGAGAGAGGAGAGAGGAGGGCWGAGCGGGGAAGAGCTGTGAAGGTGAAATCACTAAATCTGAATACAAGGATGCGGACAGGGCAGTGCCTGAGGAGAAACCCAAGGGGATGCAGATATGGTCAGTGATGGAGGCCCAGGCCATGGGGATAGACAGGGTGTTGGTGAATGGGAAGGAGAAGGATGGTCTGCAGTTGGCCATGTTACAGCTGCAYCAGGACAGGGAAAGGGAGGAAATAAAAGCCAGAGGTTTGAAAAACTGTAAGAGAAAATGAAGGATTTGGGTTTAGCCTGTATGTGTGCAGCAGAGGAAAAGTCTTAGGCAAAGGAGCCTCCCAGTCTAAATTACATTTTTCTCAGTGAGAAGTCAGGTTGCTTCTCAGGCAGTCCTGATAGGGAAAACAACAGACAYGCTCTGAGCACATTCACATTTTATATCTGATATTGGTGCTTGCTGTAGATGGAATTCCTTGCTGCTCCTTGTCAGCCAGGAGACAGTGGCCTCTGAATTGGGAGCACCAAAGGCTTCATGACCACAGCACGATTTCTTTAGCCTGTGCAGGTGTTATGGTTCTGCAGGCTCGTGGTCCCCACAAACCAGGAGAAAGGCTTGTTTCTGATCTCATTTCCTTCCAAACACTCCTGTAGCTACCCCATCATGCTGCTGCCAGTAGTGGCCAAAAGTGATAAACTTGTGTTCAGAACTCAGACAAGAATTCAGAGCCAAATAGAAAGGAATAAAACTTTTTGGGTTTGGGTTGGAAGGGACCTTRAAGTTCATCAAGTTCCAACCACCCTTACCCTGTCCAGAGACACCATCCACCAGGACAGGTTGCTCCCAATCTCATCCACCTTGTCCTTGAACACTTCCAGGGATGGGACATCCAGAGCTTCTCTGGCCAGACTCACCACCTCACCGCCCTCATRGTCAAGAARTCCTTAACAGCTAAGCTGTATCTCCCCTCTTTCACTTTAAAACCATCCCCCCTTTGTCCTGTCTGTCCATGGCTTTGTAAAAAGTCCATCTCAGTTCTCTTGCAGCCACTTCAAATACTGGTGCTATAAGGTTCCCTGGAGATTTCTCTTCTCCAGGMTAAGCGACCACAATTCTCTCAGCCTGTCCTCACAGGAATTGTGACCCAGCCCCCCAATGACCTTTGTGGCCCTCCAAATTTCTATTTTGGCATGCTTTTCTACTGACCTGTTCTGTTCGTGCCAGCTGCTCACAGGTTATTCAACAGTGAGACAAAAGCAACAAATAAASTTTTTTTCTGTTCCCATGGAAGAAAACATGGTGACATTTTTCTCCATAGAATTTTTAAAGTTTGTCTAAAGCAGGACTTCTTGACAATTTCTCGACAACCTGGGGCTAAACTCTGTTGCAGCAATTTATTTGGGATCTGCATAGCAGATATATTTTAAAAGGTCATATAATAGTGGAATATCTTTCTGGGGCCAGACAGAATTGTCCCCCCAGGCTAGCAGTTGGAGAGCTCKAGCTGCACTAAAATAAAAGTGAAATAGAATGCAAATGCTATGTTCTTACATGTTGAGTTTTGGGAAATGTTTAAGCAGAAAAGAAGGAGTTTTCTTACTTTCAAAGTTAATAAAATAGCTTCTTTTCCTTTAGGAAAAAGTAATTATTTTTTTTTATTTAAATTTATTTCCTGAACAAAAATGCCAGTTTCAGTAGACTTAGCAAAACAAATGAAAGGCCTGATTTCCTCTAATACCTTTTACATTTTTACCTTGCTTTAAAGCTGAAGGTCAGGAGAGTGGGAGGTTTTGAAAAGCAGCGTAACCTACCTGTGGTAGTTGGCTACSTGTGCTTCTGCTGTTTCTATCCTTGTGGAGGTGGTGGGCAGGGAAGCAGAGTTACCATATTTGTCTGAGACCAGCACCCACGGCCGGCACTCAGCTCTATGGAAAAGAAGGTGAAATCTAGGGAAAACTGGGACTTGACACCTGGGGCCCCAGACTGACTGGACTTGGGTATTTGTGCCTCAGGGCTAATATAAGGTGACTAAGATCCACCAGCAATCTCTAATTCCTTCTTTTGCTTCTCTGTTTGCTTCAGCCGATACTTCCAAAGGGCACCTTCCTATTTCAGCCTTTAATTTCCCACAATTAGTTCTGCAGTTCACTTCATCCAACAAGCTGATGTCTAGCTTCTCCTAGGAAGACTCAAGAAAAATTTCTGGTAAGGTGCCTCRATTCCTGCTTAACTCTCAACCTTGATCTAACAGCACCTCAGAAGCAGCCCCAAAACCTTTCCCAAAAATTGTGTTCATTTCATGTCCTCATGAGGCGTYGTAGCCATGAACCTTTGAACTAAGCTGGGATAAGGCTCATTAGCTGTCCARAGGAATTCTCTCTTGCTGGGCTTGGTTCTCACGTCATTCCTCCATTCACCTGTCAATATCAGGAAAATCAGGCCCATAATTCCTCTAAACATGACAATTCCACTGCCAAAGATCAGTTCCTAATCCAGGAACTCCTTGGAGAGTTAGTGTCAGTGTCACCTAGAGCTGTGCTGRTCTGCTCAACTTGWTAKGAAATTTTGTRCATATTTACATATAWATAATTTATATATAATAAGCAGTTCTGGATTCATAGGGGCTAATTCACAGTTTTGAATCCTAATTTGGATTTCCCAGCTGCCTCTGCACACCAGACTCTTTGTCCTTCATTCCTCTAGTGCTGTAGACCAGTGACTCGTGGTGATTGGGAGGGCAGTGTCCCTCTCATCAGGGGTCAGGGCTCCTTCAAACCAAAGGGAAAATAGCCTGTTCAGACCCKCTGTGAATGGGGAGGAGCAGCTGTGCACAAAACTCTTGAAGTATTCTCTGACATGCACCATGGGTAGCAAGGGATGAGGTAAGAGATTTGCGAGGTGGGCTGTTGAGGAGGGAGAAGGGGAAGGCAGCATGGAAAGAAAGCATAGTGTGGAGATTGAGAGTGGTTTTAAAATCAAATGAAAACTCCAATGAGTCTTAACTCTGGAAGTTTGCCTGAGAGACAGAGTCCAGATTAGCTGCAAGTAACAGGAAAAGAAAAGCAATAGTTTGTTCTGTTGCACTTCCCAGGGTGGGTCTGCAAGGGGTGCAGGAYGGCAGAGAATCAGTAATTACAGATCCCGGTGGTGGGCACCTGGCTGGGGGACATCCCTGTCCACCAGGTGTGATGGGATCAGGTGTGGCTGGGTCCCCACACTGTCACACTGCCAGCAGGGGCCCTTAACACCACAGCTTTGACCATGTTGATATCCCAATGAGAGCCCATCGTACACCACCCCACGGCTGCTGGCTGGCTGAGCCCTCCCKCTGTGGGTGCAGCCCGGGCTGGCCCTGCCTGGTGCTCAAAGGCAGCTCAGGATCTGCTCTTTCTCTGCTCCAGCAGTGGGGCCAGAGCTGAATGAGCCGGGRACAGCTCTCAAACCCAGCCCCTTAGCACAGCCTGTCAGCAGAGGCACAGGATCCCTCTGTGTCTGCTGGGAGCTGCCTYGGCTCCAGTGGGTCAGAGTGGGTCTGAATGAGATCCAACAAGCAGCCATCATCCCCAAGAAGACCAGGCTCCCAGCTGATGCTCGGCCTTAATCCCCTTGCAGTCTAATGCATCACAGCAGCAGGAAGGTGCCCCCCACAGCTCTGTCTTCCCTTCTACCCCAGGACCTGTTTCTCCTTTTCCTTAGGTACAGAAATTCCCCTTCTGCAACATGCTCCCTCTGCTGATCTCATCAACATTTCACCTATGCCCAGCCCCCTGAATTTTGCTCCAGGTACTTTAGCCTTTTCTGTACCCTCCCCATATCCCATTACAAGGAGGGGATGTTTTCCAACCCCACCAATGTCTGCAGCATTTTGCTGCCGGTGAGATGCCAAACCTTCACCTCTAGGCAGCGCACACAACTSTGAGCATGAGACAATCAGGTGAGAAAGAGGGAAGGGGGAAAGTATTGACAGGAGTAAATTGAGAGAAATCATAAAGCTTAAGCAGAAAGAAAGCAGTTTGAAAGGTAAAGTATTCAGAGAAAGCCCTTTCCTGGATGAATCTAATTGTTTTGTTATCTTTACCCACCAAAGCATTTACTTTGGTTTGTCGCCCGATCCACAAACACTTTCGAGGAGATGACATTACCGAAAGGCAGGAACATCTGCATCAGCTCAGCATCCCCAAACTCCTGGGGCAGATGGTAGATAAACAGGTTACAGCCCTCTGGTCCTATCAAGAGAAAAAGAAGACCCATGAATGAAGAGAAATAGGATACGAGAAATCACACGGTGGAGATTTACTTTGGCATCTTCTCTCTGCCTGGTGAGCRGTCACGTTAGGAAGCAGCCTGTAGACTCTTGGAGGAACGGACAAAGTAGAAGACCAGGAACTCAGAAAGTCACCTAGAGGMTATGGCAACTTCAATAGCCTTCCCAGTACACCAGGACAAAATCTAGAGAGAGAGGGATGCACCAGCACATGTGGCCATGGAAAGAACAGAATGGAGGAATAAGAACGCAACGACCAAAAGAATATGGTTCACAGATTTTCTTTGCTCCTCATAATCTCATTTAATCTGTAGAGTTTTGGGTGACCCACACAATTCTTTGCCTCTTCCCAGTSTCTGCATGCAGATGTTTCATTATCCTTGAATCTGTGTGATGACAATAACATCACACAGATGATGACAATAAGCAAAAAGATATGCACAGACTCAGAGTCTCATTTGGTTTGTGGAATTTTGCATTCATCCCCCCATCTTGACTCAGCCTGAAGATTCCCCCAGATCTGGACAGTTAGGCCATGTCCTCCATTCTAGAGGGCTCTGCAGGACAGATTTTTAGTGGATTTAAATCCAAGTTACTAGACAAGAGGGATTGGCTTTTTTTTGCCTCAATCCTGTGACTCATACCAATTTCAGAGAGTGTTTCGGAAAACATTCAGAGAGAAGTCGTTAGCTGGAATATGAAGTTAGAGACCCTCAAAAATATTCTGTTGAAATTTTTGGGGCAGAAGAGGGCAAACCTGCCTCTAGTCAAATAGYCTAGAATGAAACTTTTCAACCTGACTTTTATTTTTATGCATGCTGTCCTTGAGCAACAGTCAAAAGGGGGCAGGTGTGTCCGAATGGTTTTGCTGAAAAAATTATACTTTGCAGTGTTCAGTGGCAGAAAACTGTATAGTTTGAGGAGACAGGGATTGTTTCTTTCATCCTCTTATTTCTAAAAGTACTTCCAGCTGCTGCCCAGCTCTGCACTGACCTCGACAGGTAACTCCAGCTCTGTTTTACTCTGAGGGGTCGAGTTGAAGGGAATACATTGTGTGCCCTTTGCCAAAAGGGCTAGAGGTCAGAGAGAAGGAGGGTTTCCTCCTTCCCCCTAGCCCATGTGCCTACAACCCTGTGACCTGCCTCAGTCAACTTTCCCCTTTTTACGTCTGGGGCACAGTGGGGAAGGAAAGGKTTTTTTAATACTCTCGTTTTCTTCATCAGGGCATAATTACAGTGTCATAACACAGCAAATTACAACTTTGCCTTTCCTGTTAGGGAGAGGAGCTCGCCTAGATGCTCCCACCTTTTATTACCCATTACTCATCCCCCCGGCTGGCAAGAGAAGTACGGCGAAGTCAGGATTCTGGCAGATGCCCATTTAAAGCTCATTAAAATTCCTGGGCCTCAGCATGATTGAAGTCACAGGCTCTCCACATTTCCTTTTGGATTAATGGAAAATGAAGCCCTAATGAATATTTGCTAAGCACAATTTTCCCCACTAATTTGCTAAAAGGACTGTCATGAAGGAACAGCTGATCCTTTGCATCTTGTGCATTTCCTAAAGGTCAYGAGGATGGTAACAGGGTTTCTTCCAAATGGGGGGGATAGTGGTATGGTGGGATAATTAACTAATTAGGCACCCGGTCATCTGCTTAGCTAAATTACTTTTGAACCTCAGTGGCCCATAATCAGGCTCCCCTATTTCATGCCAAGCTTTTCCAGCTTCCCCCCACCTCCCGTCTGCCTCTTCTTTAGTCTTCTCACTGAGCAACTATCCCTTTTCCAATCCTTGCTGCCATCCATTTCCACACAATATAGAGTTATTGGCATAATAAGCCAGATATGAAACAGTCTGAAAGTGTTAAACAAACACTAACCCCCTTAGGTGTCTGTTAAAATTGAGAAAA
>NW_026623287.1:541264-603210 GCF_030028575.1 Malurus melanocephalus
AAAAAAATCATTCCTTCATCTGAATGTGCCCCAGAGCACTTCTGCTGTGGGATTTGAGATCCACATTATAATAAAATGGGTAAAATTTTGGCTTTGCTGCAGTTGGTGGCAAAATTCCCACTGACATCACCGGAGCCAGCAGTTTGCACTGTTAAACTGGCCAATTCTTTCAAAAATACCAGCTGCATTTCCTGGGGTCCTGGATGYGTTGTGCATGAGTGGGGATTCTGCCTGTGTGCGCTGAGAAACACCTACCGAGGCATAAGGCAGACCAGGAGGCACACAACTTTACTACACCCTCTTTGGGCTGGACTCAAGGAGAAAACAGCCCTTACCTCACCTTGAAATCAACTTTTCCTCACACAACTCAGAGACCAAGAGGAAGAGACSAAGGGAGGGTGTGAAAAAGCAGGGACGATCCTCAAAGTCCAGCTCAGCTCTAAAATGTGCCTGGGAAAACTGTGCTGTGGCTTTTCTTCCTGACCCAACAATTCAAGGCCAAACTCACTTTGTTCCCAGCTACTGAGGGGTTTTTACTAACTTATGATGCTAAAAACTCCACTTCASAAAAGAAAAATTGGGGTAGTTTGGTTTTTTTTTATCACACTCACATACAAAATTTCTGCCATTAGAACTTAATGAAGGATTTTTTGTTAAATCCATCTGCAACTTGTCTGTCACAGTCAGAGTCCTTGGTAAAGAATTTAGAAAACAAGATCTGTCTGCCTCAGCCCTTCTGTCTTTTTTGGATTTTTTTCCCTGATTCAAGTTAACTTGGGCACTCCATGGACAGCTATGTGTTCATGTGTGTGGCTGTCTCATTGTACACTTGTGTATATTTTTAAGAATCCAAAGACAAGAGCTTAAGGAAGAAATTCTTTAATAAGAAGGTGGTGAGGCACTGGCACAGGTTGCCCAGAGAAGTTGTGGATGCCMCATCCCTGGAAGTGTTCACAGCCAGGCAGATGGAGCTCTGACCAACCTGGTCTAGTGGAAGGTGTCCGTGCCCATGCAAGGGGGKTGGAACTAGAGGATCTTTAGTGTCCCTTCCTACCCAAAGAATTTTATTATTCCATTCTGTTCATCTCAGAATGCCATGAAGATCTAAGKCAGTTCTCAGTGCACAAAGGCCACGAGTTTTAAGGGACTTACTTGGGATACTGGAACAACAGAAAAACCACAGCTGGTATGGAAAACCCTTACTGAAAACTCCAGTTCTCCTGCTGGAGAAAAGGTTCTTGTTTTGGACCTAATTAATGGATTATTGGAGATCATTACCCTTGGCACTTCAGGGCTGAATACAGTAATAAAATTATTTACTACAAGCTTCACTTTTGTTTCCAAAAGGACTGTAGGGCAGCTTGAAATCTAACCCCCATGACACATCATGAGAAAAAATGAAGTTTCATTTCGACACTGATGGCTGCCMTGGCTCTTTGTTTTATGGAATGTATACATTTTATGACATATACATATTTCTGTTCATTCATACACAAAAAGCACAGTTAGCCTTGATTTGGATGAAAAGTCAAGAAAAGCTTTAAGTACTGCACAGTTTGTGGGTGCTCTGTAGATTACAAGCAAACCACGGTGGATAATGGAAAAACCTGTGACTGAGGACACAGAACCACACAGTTGGTTTGGCTTGGTTGGACCTAAACCATTGTGAAGCCATTTTTCTGCCTGTGCTCCTCACACTTGAGCTCGTGGTCAGTTTTTTTAGCACAGGGACAGCTGCAGCCCCAACCTCTCCCTCTGTGCCCACTGCCAACATAAGTGAACTCCTTCTACCTGATCTGACATCAGCTATCCATCACTCTGTCCCAGCACTGGGAGGCTATGGTGAGGTTTGTTTTCCAACAGTAATTCAAGCTGGGCTGTCCCATGAGGTTGTACGAAGTCAGCCTGCAGCACTCTGGTCAGCTGCACACCTCACCTCTGCAGCAAACACTCAGAGCCTGGAATTTCATTGCTTCTTCTGCATCTGCTTGCCCAGAATGTTTGAGCACAGGGCAGAAGAGAGTCACAAACCTGTACCATGAAGTTGTACTTGTGAGTTTCAGAAACTACATCATGATGAGTAATACCATACAAATTTAAAATTACCTCCAAGTTTTGTGCTGCTGACATGGCCTGAATCAAGATTTAATCTCAAGCTTTGATGGTTTTGGATCTGTTCCACCCTATGCACCCTCTCAGCTGCCGGCAGCCTCAGCGCTCATGTAGAAGTAATGACTCATCTCTACAGGAATGCTGCAGCACTAAAATGTCCCCAGGCTTGCTATCCAACTGGGACCCAGGAATGGAGAGCTAAGATTGTCATTAACAACGTGATCATTGGTGTTACTGTGGTGGTAGGGCTGGTTCACTAAAGAAATTATGTTTGTGCACATCCCTGCAAACCTAAATAGCTCCTCCGAGCACTGAGTGTTATCATTGCTATTGTTAGAGTTCCCTCTCACTGYGTTTCCCTCTTAAAGGTTAGAGGTGCTTTAAGGCCTTGACCCTCTGCAAAAGGGGAGTGTTGTGCTTTAGAGAATATTCCTCTAGCAAGAAGCAGAGAAAGCCACAGCCTCTTTGCACTGCAGGAAAACGAGGGACACCGGGAATGGCACCCTGCGCTGGACTGGTGGCTCCTCTCACATCGCTGCCCCCCAGCCATCCTCATCCTCAGCGCCAGCTGCTCGTGGGAAGGAGCAGAGTCATGAGATAGCTTGTCCACTGGGTGACACTCACTCCTAACCCACGGGGACATGCCATGCCTCRTGAACACGGGGTTCTGCGGGCAGAGGGTCCTCAAAGTGTGTGCCCACAGCTTTCCCCGGCTCCTGGTGGTTCCTGGCACAGTGCTTTGCTGAGCAATGATCTGCTCGCCATTTTGTCCTGCGCTTAATCTAGCCCCAGTAAGYAATAAAAAGCAAAGTCCTTCAGCATGGGGGAAACATCTCTGTAATGATACGATAGGTCTGTGCATCTGTTCTCACAGCAGGGACATGTACTAGAGCTAATCAGGAGCTGGAAGTTGTGTTCCCCAGGAAATTCTGACATAGGAAAAAATTAATTCCAAATTAGATGGAAATGACGACATTTCTAGTTTTCTTGCAAAATGAGATTTCTCCCCCAAAGTAGTTTCAGATCATCAGAATGTTTTAGTTTGGTAGTGTAATCTAGATTAATTTCATTCTGACTCTTACGCTGTATTAAGACATGAAATGTAATTACATACATGTAATAACACATAGAATATAGAATATGCCTGAATTAGTGACCTAATAGAGGATAAAATGTAACTATTTAAAATGGGAGTTGCCAAGCTGGAGCACCTGGCTTTAATGTCTCACTTAGGCAAGCGGTTCCTCCTTCTTATCAAAAGGGAGCAGTGGACTCCTTGGAGGACAATTGGAATGGAACCACCCGAGTGGGTTCCTCTGAAAATTCCACAGACTGTAAAGAAAACATGACATGGCATGGTTTTCTCCCAAAGCATTTACATGCAAAAATGGTTGATTCACCTCTCCTTACTCTTCACGTCTTCTGTGAAGGCATCCAGTCCTGTGGAGTAGATTACCCAGGCAACTCTCATGGTCATTGCAGAGAAACAGGAACTTTTACTATATGATTTTTSTATTCCTCATATAGGGATTGTGCTCTACAAGGTCTGATTGACGTTTTGAGATTATCAGTGGAGGCTGAAAGGACTAGATCAGCTACTCTAAATAGTGAGCCCTTKTTCTCCAAATAGCAGGTGTCTGAAGTGACGTTACTGGCTTTTAATGAGGGGCCACTAGTGCTTTGTTTCCTGTAAAGCTCTTTATTCCAGTATAATTGCATTTTTATCTGCACTCTTGCTTTTGGTCTCAAACAGAGGCCCCCACTGGACATTAGGGGCAATGTTGCTGGCCAGTCTTTCCATGTCCCATGCACACAGCACGATCCCCTCCCTGGGTTCCCAAGAGATCCCATCACCTGTTCCCCATGGCATTGTTCCTCCACAGTACCGTTGGTGACTGTGATGCCACATAAGGAAATGGAGAAAAACTCACTGGAGCAGGGATTCAAAGCAATTGGATGGTTAATGGAAGCTCTAGGAGCATGAGGAGGGGAACCAATGTGGTGGGGGTGGCTCTGTGGGGTCACAAAGGAGGGTGGCATTTTGACTCACCTTCTCTCTGTTGCTGTGGGATCATGGGAGGTGGCTGTGGGAACGCTTGGCTAATCTGGCCATAAGCAGCAGGATAAGCAGCTACAGGGAAGAGAAGAGGAAAGAAGAAAAAAGGACAGATTTCAGTGCTGGGAAGCAAGGAGCTTTCACTCCAAACCACCACACCAAGCCAGTGTGGGCTTTGTCCCTTGTTTTGGCTCTGTGAAGGGCCATGTTGTGCCCAAGAGCCGTGGTTGCGCTCCAGGAGGTGCTGTGGGACCCTGAGCATTCTCCCTCCCTCCATCTCCATCAGCAGTGACACCAGGGACACCCTTGCAGTGCCAACGGGGGGTTCTGCTGAGATCCCTCCCTGTGAAGTGTCACCCTTCCGGTGCGGTGACACGGCTCTGCTCGCCAGCTCAGTGCAGAGACGCCCGTGCTGGCAGCAGAGCACGTGCACACCTTTCCCCCTCACCTCCAGCACCCTCATTAATTCCACACTCATAAAAACAGTTCACAGGTGTGTTTCCCCCCTTCAGGTGCCCGCTGGATGGGCACAGTTGCACACACGCTCTCGGATATACATTTTCTTTCGTGCCCACAGAGACTTCCTCTCTCTYGCACAAACGCGGTGGAAACAGTGAGCAGCAATTAAACAATTTTCCCCATCTCAGCTCCCCCACCAAGCAAACAAGGGGAGCCATTCACTACCACAGATGGTAGATGATGTGCCTTGCTGCTAAAAATACAGAGTATGGGTCGCCTGCAAGACCAGAGAGAAGAGGATAGGGGCCATGTGTGTGCAGAGGGGTTAATTAACAGCTCAAAGGGTTGAGTTGCTTCCCATCTATCAAACCTCACAAGCAATAAATGACAATAACTAAAACACCGGCAAATGAAGCCCTACATGGAGAATTAAATTAAGTTTCCAGATACAGCGCTGACACGAGATAATAGCCATTCCTCAGCGGGAACCCATGATTGCTCCAGTTACCACAGGAAATAATGACTTTGGGGTGGCAGCTTCCTCGCAACGTTGGCCATGGACACCTCGTGAGGGGAGGCTGAACACGGCAGGGTCGTTGTCTGCACCAGGTCACTTTGGCTGGTGTCAGTCCATCAACTGCAAAGGAGCTGCTCAGCACTCAGGGCAGCCCGAGTGGAGCTGAGCCATGGTGAGCTGTGGTGAGATCTGCTGGGAAGCTGGGGAATGTCTGGGTGGCTCTTAACCAAGTCTCAGACCAGTTAAATGGGGCATGGCCAGCAGACAAACCCTAAAATCACGGGTGTGTGCAGGCATTCCACGCCATGCCAGGCTCAGCAGGGTCAGGCTGCCCATCCTCCCTCTTTGCTGCAGCACTCAGGAGTTTTGCTTTAGAAAGTGGCCTCCAAAGCAGTGTCCTGATTCTGCACTGTGCCAAGACAGACCAGGCAYGGTCCTACTCAGCTTCACTGAGGTGCAGGTCAGGGGGAGCCTTTCCCTGGGGAAAAGGAGAAGACCTTGGGTGTCTTGGTGTTTGTGCAGATTGAAACTGTGAGTCTGTGACCCCCAGCTTGTCCCTTCCCTCAGCCCTCTGAGGTGTGTGCAGTGGGAAATGGCTTTAGAGAAGAGAAAGGTTTATTGGGAGAAAGTGTTAATACTAACGACCTGCGTACTGCTGCACTCCAGCGTAGGCTTGCTGCAAGGGGTCTGCTGCAGTGGGGCTCTGCGCTGTGGAGACACAAGAGAGACAAGGAATTAAGGGGTTAAAACATGATGGGCACTCTCCCCTTATCTTTTATCATCAATATATGATATGAGACAGACACACCCAGGGGCTGAGTGGTGAAGGAGAGGAGCAGCTCRCTCTCCCTATGGACAGAACCCCCCAGGATGGCTAAGAGGGGTCTGTCCCCCAGCCATCACCCTGTGAGACCTTGGAGCAGAGGACAAATAAACCTCTCTCCTCATTTCCCAAGCTTAAATTATGGATCTGCACTGATCATGCAGATTTTTGGCACTAATCAACCCCAAAGAACCCTCATCTTAAGCCAGGACTAACACTGTGCTGGGTGCTGTGCAAACTCAGATCTCTGTGACAGCTACAGTCACATGAAACTTTCAATCAGAGCAGAAAACAACAGGGGCATAGCAGGAGGAAGGAGAAGAGAACAAAGCAATGGCTCCTATCATCCCCACATCCCTTCGAAGGACTGTGTTGCTGCCAGGCAGCCCCCAGTGAGAGAGAAGAAACTGCATGGAGGGGAGGGGGACACCACTTGTCTGCTCCAGGGAGGATGCTGTGAATCTCTGCATAAGGCATGCAGTCTCTTGCTGGCTTCAAAGTGTATTTTCTCTCTTTACAAGTGTGCATTCCTCCCCACTAAAACTGTTTATTTTTGTGAAACTTTGAAGTTTTGCTCAAATACAACCAAAGCTAGTTAAGAAATTTTTTTTCTTTTTCTCCTTTGGTTGATAGGGAGGAAAAAAAAAGAGAGAAACATGTTAGATAAGCTCTTTCTTTATCTGCATCAATAAAAAATTTAAAGCAAAGCTTGGCTAAACCTCCAGTCCAAATGTCACCTTGGCCCTAATATTTCACTTCTTGTTATGAGTTTAATTTGTATTTATTGGTACTGCACAGTTCTACATTTATGCAGCCCCTCCAACCTATTTCCTGTAGGATGATCCCTTAGGGAACTGCCACTTTCCCACATCCATCCCACCTTTATTCCTTCTTACCCGCACAGAGGTGTGGCTGGAGGCAAGGCTTGGAGGATGCAAAGGTGGGGGCCTCTTGGAAGGAAATCTGGTGCCATACACCTATCCAAGGAAAGACACTGACTGTATGGCAAAGTGTGGGGGAGGTTTTCATACGTGAGTATTACATACCCAAGGAACATGGATAAAGTGTTTTCTTACAAATAGAAATACCAGCTTGAAACTTAACTTTAAAGATCACCATTGGTCATGATGGAAACTTGCAAGGTCTTGCACTTTTCTCCCAAAATACCAGGAGGAATGGTGAAACGACCAGATTTGAGGTGGCTAAACCCAATTAGCTGGCTAAGGCTTGGAAGCTCCTGCTCATTACAGGCATTACTGGATCATGTGGACTTTGAGGTTGGGGTGGTCACAGGAAGAAATAAGTGGGGTTGCAGTCCTAGGTTGGAATGGTTTCCYAGCTGACTTTCAGCAGGTCCCTCAGTATGTGTGTATGTGAAATGGGAAAGCACCATCTTACTGTAAGGATTTTCATTTTTTTGCAACAGGGTGTGAGGAGAATACATTAAAACCTGTGGGAGGTCACTGGAAGGCAGAGTAGACATTCTRCACTACATTTTTAAAGAGCAGTTGTTCTGCTGGAGGAAATGTTTGGAAAATATAAGAATCATTTCTACTTAGTCCTTTCTTCTTGAAGAAGAAACCAACTAAAGTCTATTCTTTTTAACCTGTGCTCAAAACGGATTTCCTTKAAAAACAGAATATTGATCATGTTTTCGTGCTCCACAAGAAAACTGAATAGCTATGAAAAGTTGAGTAATACAACAGTTCCCTCTGCCCTTCAGGAGAATGGATCATAATAATTTAGATCCTTCAAGTCCTGCGAGGTATAGGATATCTCCTGAGAAAGGTGAGGGGACCTGTGGTGAGGGAAGCACATCTTCATACCCATGGTTTTTCAGACTGCAGTGAAGGAGAGGGTCTCCCATCTCTGCCCTARAGGTGACTGTCCTTCCTCCATTGCACAGAAGAAGAAATTGTCCYTGCTGCTCAGGAAATACAGCATTTCATCCTTCTCCAGAGGAGGTTGATTCAGACACGCTTGTTCTCCCCCCAGTCCGCTGATAATTAGCAATGGCTGACACTTCTCTGATACAGGAGAAGTCACTGATCAGGACCTGTCTGACTGTGGTCCTTTCCTTCATTCCTTGCCTTTTCTGGGCACATGTGGGAACTGCCCAACCTCCCAGCTGGAGTTCAATCTATCCCCTGGACACTCACCACAGAGCTGCTCTCCTTGTGCCACTGGTGCATACCTCACCTGCCTTTGGAACCACGCTTTGACCACCTGAACTAAGAAATTCTGTGTAGGAAATGTGTGCTGAGAATCCTGGCCTGCCTTTAAGATTAAATATTAGAACTGGGCAACAGTGTTAGGGACAACAGGCTTTCCYCCTTCCTCACTAAAGCTTTCAGACCTCATTAATTTCCCCAGTATTAATGACTTGCYACCAAGGGTGATATCTGAGTGTTTTTTGTGAGGCTGCCTTGTGACCCAGGTCACACATGGGGTTTCCTCTTGGCTCACAGCATATGCAACCCTGTGGGAAAGCTCTGCCCTGGTTTCATTCAGCTTTACTCCAACCTGGAAATCACTTCCTCATGGGAAAAGAACATTCAAAGCAGCTGTCCTAACACAGAGGGCCCTAACACTGACCTGACTATCCCTGGCTGTTCTTGAAGGGAGAATTGAAAGCACTTCTGGGGAGCCAGCAGCTCCCAGCTTGGGGCTGTGTTTTACTTGTAGTCTCATACCCTGTCTTGGCCACTTGGGAAAAGCAGTTGTGGTGAGCCACAACCAGCAGCAATTTAACTTGGCACCTCTGAAAAGTGATGACCCCTGCTTGCTGAAGAGCTCGCCTTGCTTAGCCTGGAGACGGCGTTTGCTCAGCAAATGAAGATGTGACTCCAGTGGATGTGCCCRTGCTGGCCAACACGGCCTGTGAAGATGCAGGGACACAGCTCCAGGGCTGGCTGGACACCCTGGCAGGGAGCCAARGCATCTTGAACAACCATGAGCACATCTTCATGCTGCTGCTCACGCCGACAGGTGAATCAGACCTARCGAAGGGTGCAACTGCCTGGGTGAAGCCAACAACTGAACCAGAAATCTCAAGATACAGATTAGACATTTGAGGAAGTGTTGGCCATGCTGTGTTTGCTAAAGTGGCAGCTCTCTTACACACTAAATCAAGGTGTGTGTATATATGTGAGGAAATCACAGTTCAGAGTCACCCTACCACAGGGGGTGGCTGTAGCTCACCATTTGCTAAACTCAAAGTGATTGGGAAATATGAGTAACTTCTCAGCACAAGGAGAACATCAGGAAAAGCTTTATTCCTCTATAAAATACACRTAACTTCAGAGGGTGGCCTTCACATAGATCATCAGTGGAGGGGTTACCCTGCCTCAGTCACCCTTTCTCCCCATCCAGACTGCCAGTGCTCTTTGATATTGGAAATATTGGTTGAACACGAGCATACAGGGCTGGGAGAACACCTCAGCTCCCCGGTGTGCTGTCTGTGCCAGGGGGCAARCCCCCAGGGACACACAAGGCAAATAGGTGAATAAAGGCTGGTAAATGCTCTAGATGAGAGTCATGGTACCACAGAGCACCTTGAAGGGGCTTTTGGACCAGAACCAGAATGTCTGTAAGTTGTAACACCATCCAAAGACCTCGGAGGTGCTGACTCTGTGCAAGTGTGCCTGGGGAGAACATCTGAAACAGCTTTCCTTGTGGCCAGACACATGGAGGCATCATGTCCAACACACAGACGTTTCCAAGATTAAAGGTGGTGTAATGTAAATGCGGAGGATCAGCTGGTGAAGGGGAAAAAAATCAGACAGGCTCCTGAGAGGCCAGAGAACAACTATCAATCACATCAGCCCCACTGAAGTCCCTGTGGCCTTGCTGCTTTCCAGGAGCTGAGGGTCTGGCCTTGCCAGGGCAAACCAAAGGTGTGCTGTGAAAACAGATGCTAATGGTAACTTCATTTGGCAGCTCAGGGCAGGAGCCTTATCCCTGGACATCTCCTCTATATTAATTTRATCATTTCCATATCTCCAAGGGAAAAATCCTGCTCAGATACAATTGTCTCTTTGCAAGACAATCCTGGCCAAGATRCCACAAGGTGACCATGGCAGATAACCTTCCATAAACCTGGAGACATAAAACAAGCCAATGACCTACTATATGGCCATAAATATAAATTTAACGAAGGCAGCACTTATTCATTAGGCAGAAGTCAAGAAATGACTCCCAAGTCCTTCAAAGAAAGTAGATCCGTTAATGTCACTTTCCAAATCCTCTGCCTGATGCCAAAAACCGAGGATGATTTCCCAAGTCAGCATGAAATACCAGTGCTTTAAAATTAACAYCAGGAAACTTTCGTACTCCTGATATATCTCTAGATTGAAATCAAACTTTTTAAAGGGGCATTCAGTTAGTGTTGGGCCTGACATTTAGCTTTTGTCAGAGAATGAATGGATGGTGGTGGCAGAATGAAGCACGCTGTTAAAAATAAATAAAATTGGTTGAAGTGATATTCTATAAAGAATCCTTCCTGAGGTGTCAGCAGCCCAGCTCCAGGGCCTGTCCAAGACAAGCTGTTATATGGGTGCCCCAAGTGAAGGGACAGAGGGCTGGAGTCTGCTCTGGTATTCAGGGGTATAAATCAGGAGGATCTGTACTGAGGAAAAAGGGTAATAATTACTGCCTGAGCCATCAAAAGGGGCTYTCCAATACCTTCATTGGACAGTGGGACAGCCCCTCTATCCCAGCTCAGGTAGGAGAAACCCAAAGTGGTCTGTTCCCTGAAACCAGAGGCATCCAATGCTTCTGAAAGACAAAAGTGTAGCTTGGCATATTTTAGGTCCCTAATGTTGTCATGGCATTTTGGTGGAAGGAGTCATCTTACTCCTATATGATTTTCTCTCCACTCCTTGCTACTGATTATCTGTGCATTCTGTGGCTGGTGTGCTCAATTCCATCCACTTCACCCAGTTTTGCAGAGATACTTCCTGAGTGGGTCTGATCCAGTTATGGACTGGATCCTCAGCTTTGTGCCCTGCCCCATCTATTCACCCCTCTCACTGCCCTGGAGGGGTTCCACCCCTCTCCCAGGAGCTGCATCTTGGCCACTATCACCTTTGGGAAAGTGGATGGGGAGGAGGGCAATCCAAGAGAGGCAGCACTGTTCAGTCAGTGTGGGGGGTTAATAACAAAACCACAGTAAAAAAAAAAATCTATGTGAAGGCCAGGATTAAAATAAATACTGAGTGGGAGGGCTCTATTCACCTTCTCCTTAAATCCAATTTAAATCACTCTCTACAGCCCTAATCTATATCCATAATTATATCATTTCGTACAACAAGCTTGCGAGAGGTCTTAAGAAATTTATGTAGATTAAAATTCATGGGTGCCATAGTACAGATTCCATATTATTAAGATTGATTAGGACAGCTGATGCTGTGATTAAAGAAGCCAGCGCTTACTGTTGTAATTAATTAGGTATTCAGACACAACAATAACTGCAATAACAGAAAGAATGTGCTGATGTGGCAGAAAACAGAGGCTGATCCTGTGTTTTATAGTCTCGTTTTGCCATTTATGGGTGGACACCACTCGGTTAAAGACATGCTGTCCCTCTGTTGCTTGCCCTACACATCAAAAGAGCAAAGAAATTCAGGGCTTTTGTGCCCTCTGCTTCATCCTGTTAGCAGGAAAAAGCCCTTTTGGTGGCATCCCCAGCTGTTGTAGGTCCTTGTTTGGGACAATGTATGGACCTACTAAAAAATCCATACGGTTCAATCTTGGAAACCAGGAGTATGTTTATTATTTTCTTCTTAGTCTCACCTCCAAGCCCCATCCCTAATCAGGTTCTTTCTGGGCAAAGCAAAAGCTGAGCAAAAGCATGGTAGGAGACATGTCTGGCAATGAAGAGCTGCCAGGTAACAAAGCGAGAAAGACACAGATGACCCAGAAATGCAGGCAGGTGGACATGGCCAGCCAAGGTGACAAACTAATTCAACAGCAAAGTCAGGACCAGACTTCCCTCTCATTGCCTAAGGCCAGGATCACGTAAGTCAGGTTTTAAAAACTATTAAGGCACTCTAAGTCCATATTCTGGGGGAGCTTAGTTTAAGTCATCTTTAAAATAAAGCCCAAGGTCTTAACTCACATAGATGTTATTGAAAACATCAGCAGAGGGTCTGATTTGTGTTTACACCTTCTTCCAGATCAGAGGAGAAAACTTTTGCTCTGGAAAGGCTCACACAACTGCCTCAAACAACCTCATTCATTAAAGCTGCATCACGGCCATTGGAAGTACTTGGCATCATTAAAGTTGCTTAGACTACAATTGAAGATGGCAACTTGTTATTATGTTTTTAATGAGTGCATTCCTTCACTTATTTATTTTACCAGTAAAGCATGGTTTATGGCACATGGCAGATTGTTACAAATGGGTCAAATAAAGCCTCCCTGGTCATAATGATGTCTCAGGTGCTCACTGCTGCTGTTTCGGAACTGCTGATACAAAATATGAACAGGAAAGCTCTCACCTGGAGATTTAGGGTGGACTAACAGCCAGAAATTTCCTGTAGTGAGGAACTTAGCCTCAGGGCAGCCAAGCCAGGCGCATTTCTAGGCCACAGTGTATGTCTGGATCAAACGCTGTGGGGTTTGGTTTTCATCCTGGACCTTCTACAGGTGCAGGTGGGTCACTCTTTTGCTGTTCTCCCGATTCACCTCCTCTCCAAACTCTTCTTGTCTGACCCTGGAATACCAGGGTACACTGGGGCTGGGAAGCCRGTCCTTTCCTCTCCCTGTGCTGGTGAAGCTCTGCTCTTGCCCAGTGCCCCTGGAGGGTGCCTGCCAGGATCAGGATGGACGCTGGACTCGCTGGTCTGGGGCAGCAGCCTGTCCATCAGCAGCACTGCTAACTGACAAACTGATGGATAAGGCTCTCAAATCAGCCTGCTCCCCTGCAAAATTCACCTGGGTAATGATAAAAATTACAGATGGAGGCTGAATGCTGTCTCTGCTGGCAGTGGGTGAGATTGGTGGCTGCCTGATGCCTCTGTTGGGCCAAGGAAATTGAATTGATGGTCTTGGTTCAGTCATAAAGACATGAGTTGCTTTAGAAGAGGAATTCCCCTGTGAGGCACACTGAGAACTGCCTGAGTAGTGTCTTGGAAAAATGTGGGCATAAGGGCTTGGCTGCCCATTGGCACTGACAGCTCATCCTCAGGGGGGGCTGGACCCTGAATGGGCTGTAGAGRTTGTTGTCTCACTAGCCCAGATATGCCCAAAGGGGAGTGGTGGTGGAGAAACTTGTGCTRGGTCTGGAGAGGAGAGATGGGGCTAATCCTGGCAATGGTGGGCAGGCAGAAACAGAACCTCTGTGTGCCTGAAAATAGTAAATGAGGTGGCATGTTTTAAATGTATTACAGGGAACTGAGGGGACTTAGMTTTTGTTTCCTCAGCAACCTAAATCCTGACCAAATACAGTGAATTGGAATCATAGAATATCCTGAGTTGGAAGGGATCCATCAGGTTCATCAATACCCTGCACAGGAGAACCCCAAAAGTCACATCCTGTGCCTGAGAGTATTGTCCATGCCCTTCTTGAGCTCTGCCAGGCTGGTGCTGTGACCACAGCCCTGGGGAGCTGTTCCAGTGCCCAAACACCATCGGGGTGAAGAACCTTTTGCTGATGTCCAACCTAAACCTCCCCTGACACAACCTCAGGCCATTCCCTCTGCTCCTGTTACTGTCACTAGAGAAGAGATGAGTGCCTGTGCCTCTGCTTCCCTTTGTGAGGAAGCTGAAGAACTCGGTACTGGTGGAAGCATTCTCCATCAAAGGCTCCACAAGGCTGCCATACCACTGGCCCATCCCCGGCTCTGGTCAAGCTGGACATCCTTTGACCCAGGAGGAATAAGGGGGATGTAAGATTCTATGTGGTGTATTTCCACTTCTCTCTGGGTATATCATATGGAGCAGTCCTCACTTTTCTGGAAGCTCTGCTTTGTTCCTTCTTCCAGTTCTCTCATTTCACTGATTCTTTGACAGCCAATCCCTTCTCTCTCTTGTTTGCTGCCCTTTGGTCTCACATTTTCTCATTTCTCCCTCCCCTCCTCTTACCAAAGAGGCTTTGTCTTTGCAGTGAAAATTTTGTGTAGTCCCTCACAATTCAATTCAGTAGGRCAGGACCTGTTATCAGAGAGCAGAATTCTGATGATGTGAGACACAGCAGAAGCCAGTGCAGATGGTCTCTGCTGTTGTTGCACATCTCACATGGTTACCAGAGAGGCTCTGGGCTCTGGGTGGCTAAGAAGCTTTGGCAGAAGAGTGCAATCCCTGCTACTGTGACTAATGTGGAAATGGCAAACGCTCTTGTGCTGCTGCAAAGTGACTCACAAGATCATGGCACAACAGATTATGCTCTCTGTCCCMACTATATATTGTGACACAGTGCCACGTTCAATAGCTCTGCAAACTGAGAGATTAAAGGGCAGGAATTAATACACAAAAAGGTCACATCTCCAAAGGGGCTCAGGCTCGTGCAAGGGGAAATACTTATTGCCTTGTTACTCACTTCGTGGCAGAAAGTGCACTGAGGCATTTTGTACTGTCTGATCTTGGAGAAGGTGAGACCTTGGCTTGCAAAGGTTATGCCTGCAAGGAATGGTTTTCTAGTGCCACTGCACGGATCCATAGCCTGACCAGATTAACAGAGAAAGCTAATTCCTGCAGGGACAGGGGCTGTGATCAAAGCCCTGGCGAGTAGGGATGCTCAAAGTATYCCTTTGCCACAGAGCCATGGATGGTTTGGTGGTCTGACTCCAATGATACCATGTACATCCCTTTTCCAGTCAGAGGGAATCTTGAAAAATGAGCACAGGGCGAGACAGAATCAAAAACTGTGAAATTGCTCACTAAATACAGCTGTGTAATATGGACCTGCTTTTATAAAGACTGTGGTATTCTGGAGTCCTTTGGATGCAGCATCAAAAATAATACAGCTGGTCAGAAAGGTGAACGTGTAGACAAACTGCACAATTAATGGAATTTATTTGGGTGTGAATGATATGGGTGACATGCCTCTACAGATGTTCATCGTCCTGTTTTGCTATTTTCAGGCAACAAAGAACATTCTGCTACAGCCTGTAATGGTGTGAACCCACATTAAAGGTTTTTTTGTGGAGCATGAAAGAGTATCTGAGAGCAATATTCAGGATTTAAACAATATATGGCAAGTCATAATCATAGCAAGACTATGATTATGTACATAATACTGCAGCAGTCTTAGCCACTTTCAGGATGAGAGATGCACCATAAAAGAAAGTTGTTTGGAAGATGCTGACTTTGGATGGGGACTGTCATGATCTTCCCTTCTCTACAGTGTTAGTGCAATTGCCTGCTCAGCTGTAATATTTTATTTCCTCCCTTGCATTTAGAGACAGAGCCATGCAGAACCACAGGGCAGTGAGAGATGCTGTAGAGGAGAATGAGGAAGATCCCATAATGAACAATGATAGAACAAGCTGCCCAGTGATGAAAATTTCTTTCTAACCCCAAGCAATTAGTGGCTGGCTTGTATCATAAAGCATGAAGTTCTGTGTCCTATCTACATTTTTATCCAGTCTAATATGGCTGTGGATGTTCTCATTACCCATATAAATGTCTAATCCTTTTATTTTTTTATGCTGCTAAGCTCCAGGACTGAATAAACCCTGTGGCAAGGAGGAGAGGCTTGGAGAGTGCATAAATGCTCATGAGAAGGAGCACAATTAGATGGAGCAGACACATGATGTAAGCCACGTGGGTTTGCTTTCAATGTTTCAGGGACAGATAAAAGCAAAATGAGAGGCGAGTGTTTGCCCTGCCACCGCTCCCTTTACACCTCTGCTATAATTTCAGGTGTCACCACGTTATGGGGAAGCTGAGCAATGAGAAAGGGAAATATTCTGCTGAAGTTACACTGAGATAAATCCAAACTTCTCACAGCTCAGGCTGTTTGGGTGTCAGCTTTACCAGCAGAAGGGAGTCTCTGCCGGCAGCGAAGAGGGAAGGATGACTGTCACCTTTCAGAGCATCAGCCTGTTGCTGTTTGTGCTGTGAACTGCTGCCTGAGCAAGCCTCTCCCAAACTCAGAGAGAATCAGATTAAGGCCACTGACTTTTATATAACCATGGATGAAATACCTAACTGAAAGGCTTCTTTAATTATGGGCATAGTTTGGGATAGTAACAAAAGCTGAAATCATTTAGATTCGTCTAGGAAGAGCACCTTTCCTCTGACAGCCATGGTAATGGATCATGGAAAATTAGCTAAAAGGATCTAAAAAAAMCAGAAAAAAAGGACAGACATAGAAATGGATGAATAAACAGAGAGATGATTGACTGGCAAACAGGTAGATACTGAAATAAATGGACAGTAGAACAGATGGCTGTGTTTGTATAACCTTAAGGGCAGAAGGCTTTCTCGGTGCTGTGGGTGAGCACACTGAGCGTACTGAGGGCTCCCTGAAATTTTCTGATGCCTCATAAGATTCCAAAAGCTCCTCAGACCTTAAGCTGCTGAAACACATATTCACATGCCTAATTTTGAGAACAGTAAGTTCTTTGCTTTTAATTCTGCTTAGGGCTGAACTCAAACTATATGCTTGCAAAGTSTTTGTTGGGAGGAGGATAATTATTTGTCAATATCTAGGTATAACTCTGGTATTTCTATGTAATGTGACACTTTTCCTTGTGGCTCATAAAATCGCCTACGATGATGAATCTTCTGAGTTTTCAGGACTGGCTAAGACTGAAATTATTCTTCTTTCTTACCTTTTTTTTTTCTTTTTTTTTTTTTTTTTTTTTTTTTTTTTTTTTTTTTTTTTTTTTTTTTTTCTTTTTGTCTGGAGCATCTAACTCAGTATTTGATTTCCTAACAGACTAGATCAATCTATCCATTCCCCAGGGTAAAATACTCCTTTGCCAGCTGGTGATTAGGATCAATTAGAAACATTTACTTAAATTTTTATTGCTATGATTGTTAGCATTAGTGTATGTACAGCAATGGTAAAACACATCTTTCTAGAGGAAGTGTATTGGAGGAGAGGGCTATCTCAAATCTCCAGGACACTGAAAAAATCTTAGTGTGCATTAAGGAATGGTGAACTCTTGAGTTCTTGGTGATTACAGCTTTGGACTGCATGTATATTTGTAAATACAGGTGTAGGACAGGTACCCTTTAACCTCTCTCATTCATCTCTGACTGTCAGTGCTTGCAAAATCACTTTTTTAGTGCTGGCATCTTCAAGCCAGGCAGAGAGTGAGCCCCAGCAGCAGTTCTCCTGCAGTGTCACCAAAAGGTGACCCCGAGCCCATTCAGGGGCTGCATTAACTCAGCTTCACCCCCAGGCCTGGTAAGGCAGCAGGATCTGTGTGCAGAGAGCATTTCGGAAACCAACACCTGCTCCTTGCACACAGGAATCCATTTGGGTCAGCAGACGTGTGGACCCTTTGGATCATCCTCCCAGAGCCTTCTGGCTGCAGGGAATTCCWGCAGGAGACACCAGTGCTGGGTGCAAGCAGGCTGAGCACAGCTCCTTCAGGGCTAACCAGAAGCAAGACCCTTGGGAGTTCTGCCAGGGGATCTGCCAGCATGGGCTGCTCAGGAGTCAGGTCGATTTTCAGCTGAAGCAAAACATGCTGGCTGTCCTGACTGTTCACCAGACATGCTATCCAGCAGACGAGCACTCAAATATTCAGCACACACTTTTTCCACCTCCAACATGCCCTTGATGTTTGTCATCCAGATTGAACCGTTTAACGCTGTAGCTGCGTAAGACACGAGACACCAACGCCCTGAGGAGCCCTGGTGGTGTGACCCTCCTGACCCTGAGCCACAGGCTCTTGGGGACAAAGCCCTGTGGGTGTGGACAGTACCCCTAGGACGGAGGGAGCAGGCTGTGGGCACAGGGTGGGTCTGGCTTACCTGGGTAAGGGTGAATGCCATTAGCAAAGACGGCTTCGGCGGCTGGCTGCCCGTTAGCCTGCGGCGGGAGGCCAGTGAAACCGTTCACCCCAATGGGAGATGGGATGCTAGGCACAGCTGGTGCAGTTATGCCAGGAGGCGTGCTTCCACCTGCAGACAGGGAGGACACAAGGGCAGAGATGGTGAGTGCTGGGAACGATGACTTCGTGGAGAAAACTGCTGACACAACGGCTGTGACCGCCGCACGCCAAAAAAAAAATAACCCACAATAAATGAAAAAGATCCYGAGCTGCTGAGAAAATAAAGGGACAGCTTGCCGTTGCTCCCCTGTTCAGAAAGCACTCAAGAAAAGCATGAAAAACCTCCAGAAATTCCCAGCCCCAGCTTTCCACAGCAGTTCCTGTCAGATTCCCTTTGGAGCTCTGTGGGTGTACAGATTTCCAGGACTGCTCTGTCTGCACTCTCTCATGAGCACACCTTTCATGTGCAAACTCATTCKGAACTTTCTCAGCACTAGGGATCCTTAAAAGGCTTGTCAAGTTTATTCACAGCCTAAAGGTAGCCAGTGATACTTTTTTTTTAATATCACTGTTTGACCAAAAYTTGACTTCATACAGTTTTAACAGACATCTCCCAAAGAACGGAGGCAAAATTTGGACTAAATTCATTCCTTTCATGGAATCATACTTCGTTCCTCCTCACCAGATGCATCCTGTGGGGGACTGTAATGCTGCTATTTCAGAAGAACAAATTAGTCTTTATGTTCTGARTGGGATCTTGTCACCCACTGGTAGAGAGTTCTTAAATTTCTGGGGAGAGAATTAAATCCCTCTGCTACCTCACTGTCTCCTCCTATGCTTGTGTAAAATGACTGGACAGTCTGTTCTTCTTGCAACATGTTCAGGATGATTTTAGGGACCAAAAATGAGTTTTCAATAAGCCTGAAATAATATTTTTCTCTTGTGAGGTGTGTGTGKGAAGTTAAACTATCTTCAACAATATCTCTCTGTGTCAGGGTATATACTGATTGAAAGCACCATTTCTGCAGAAACCTCATTTTAAACCAATTGCAGATATTTTCTTCACCATAGCAGCATTCCATGATGGTTTAGTCCAATAACACACTTTAACAACTTCTTAAATCTGTGTTGGTGCTTTAAGAAAGCYGCTATGGATGCATGAGGTGTTTTATTATGTTCAGATTTGAGCAGCTCCCCCCCAAAAAAAGGCAGTATTTCAGCTCATTTCTTATACCCTGAGCAGACAAGCTGCTGCTTCCCCTTTTCTTATTTAAATGGTGTTGGCCTTTAAAAATGTCCTCTGTGGAGGTACAGGGAGCCAGCAGTGGCAACTGAAGTCCAAAGGCAATGCTCTTAGCATATGCCATCAGCTTGCAAATCACAAAGGCTACTTAAAATTTCAGTTGCTTTTCTGGATGTCTCCTTTATTTGCATAGAAAATGTAAATAATTTTTTTTTTCTAAAATTGCAGCAAGGGATTTGTGCTCGCTGTTTTGTGCATGTCTAAGGAAGTTTAGGCATATTTATTGGAATTCTTCAATTTTCTTCTTATAAAGAACCCCCCTGGAGATGTCAGATCTGCAGTTGGAGTAAAACTGGCATAATGCCACCGTGGAAAAACAAATGGTGGTGGTGCATGCCAGTTGTGGATTTCATCCCTCATTTGAGATCTCTTGCTGAAGCTACACCAGGTGCAGATTTGCAACATGGAGAGAGAAGGAGGGAGGGAGGGAGGGAGGAAGAGGGAAGGAAGCCTAAATGAAATCTCATTTCTAGCCCCTCTCTGCAGATAACAGAATGGCAGACCCACAGCCAGACCCACTTTTCACTCAGATTTTATAGCAGTGATGGGAGAAATATAAAACCTGAACCAAATTCTCAGAAATGTCAAACTATTTGCCTCACAATTATGGACTGTGGTKTGAGATAAACCAGACTCTTAATGGAAGGCTGTTAAAATGACAGCAAACAGCATTAACATTTTCTTGGTCTGAATCACCCACAGGGAGTGCTCACTGCAGCTCAGATTTTGTCTGGTTAAAGCCATGTGAGATGGATACAGTCTCTCACCCCTTCGATTTGCCTGGATTCAAAACTCTGAGCTCCTAGGTCCCATGGGAATGAATGAACTTACAATCCTACACCAGGAACCCTTGCTCCTGGAGTGGGGTACCCTAAAACCAGCTGGATTAGGAGGCCTGAAGACACCAGCACAGTGTGTGCTGAGCCAAATAACTCTAAAGCCTCTAGAACTTATGGGTTACCAGAATTTTTTTTTCTAGCACAATTTTTATTTTGCTTAGGAAAGATGAAAATACTTCCTTTTTATTTTTTTTTAAATGTTCCAAACACTTTTTCTAGTGCCTGTGGTTTTTTTTTTGGTTTTGTTTTTTTTTTTTTTTTTCTTTTCTTTTCTCTTCTCTTCTCTTTCTTCTCTTCTCTTCTCTTCTTTCCATTTTTTTTCTTTTCTTTTTTTTTCCTCTGAGAACTTTGAAATATTTCATTTTCCTTCCAAGGCAGAACAAAGATATACTTCAATGACTAGAAATCCTGCTATGAAGCAGAATGATCATTTTCCATTTGGCTTTCTGAATGCTAACAAAAGCCAGCAGGAGAATTAATGTTAGGCTTCAGATATCTCCTGGCTACTCAGAAATCGCTGCTAGTGTTGTAGGCTTGCTTGCTCAGACATAATGTGAAACATTTTCTATGCATCTTATCACATGCTTTGTGAGTGTTGTAGTAATACAAGGAGTAATTTCAAAGTCTAAACATTTCTGCTAAGGAATAATTGTCAATGGACATTTCCACAACCCACCACAGAGGTTTTTCATGAAGGAAGGTACTCATTCAAGGTAAATCTGCAATAATGCCAAAGTGAATAGGCTCTGTGATTGAAAATATGTCATTAGGAGAGTGCAAAATCGTCTGCCGTGAAAGACATCAAAGGATCATCTAAACCAGCATCTTATTTTCAATAATGACCAGCCATGGGTRATCCGGAAAGCATGTTAAAAACATGAGTTTCTCCTCTATTCTGTGAGGAGACAGTGAGAGCTAAACAGTCCCCTCACCCTGTCAAACACTGGGATAGGCAGCCCAGGGAAGTGGTGGAGCCTCCATCCCTGGAGGTATTTATTTATTTTAAATCCACCACCACGTGGATGTGGTGTTGAAGGACATGGTTTAGTACAGGGCTTGGCTGTGCTGGCTTAATGGTGAGACTTGATGATCTTAAAGGTCTTTTACAACCTAAATTGTTCCATGATTCCATGAGTCTGAAAGGCACTGGTCACAGCCAAAAAAAACCTGGGATATTTTTAATGTGCTGGATATCATGGCAGGCACAGAATCTGGCTGCTGTACAGGTGTTTTCACAGCCATGACACAGAAACCACTCATTTTCAAGAATATACTCATGTATATTCAAAAGAGCTTGTGCTCTTTTGTGGTGGGTCCATCACCAACTGCCTGGATTCAGCTTTCCAGGCCCTGACAATATTTGAATTCCAGRCAGTCTTTGTTTGATGTTCTCTCTGCTCCCACCAACACAAAACAAATCTAGCTAATGCAAATATGATAATCTTGCCAGCAGCAGGTTTAAAGGCTGCACATACAATTAAGCCACTTTTTTATTTGGATTTGCAGTAGCTCCATCGACTTTTCTGTTTATACATTTATCATTGTGTAAACATATATTTTGAAATGTGCAGTATAAGATTTTTGAGTCAAGTGCTTTTCCTCGGGTCTCCATGAGTTTGTGTGGAATGAGGTCTGTCTTGCTTACTCTCCTTTCTTCCCCCAGTCCCCCCAAAATTCTATCACAAGTGGAGGAACAGGTGGGTTTGATCCAGTTGCTGCTGGCACTGTGCCCACACACAAATTGCAAAGAGATGCTGTGTGCATCCAGGGAGATTTTTTTTTTTTTTTTTAATCAGAGAGGCTAGTGCAATTCAGATCTTTAGAAAAGGCCCCCAAACCCATGAAGATTTGTTGCCTTAATTCCTGGCCATCCAAGGTTTCTCWCCCACCTCTCCTGAGTGCTTTGTCAGATTCACACCTTCCCCCTTCAGGGGTGGTGCAGATGTCTTTTTATTCAGCAGTGAAACTGCCTCTTTCTTCTTTTCGTGCTCTTCCTAAAGTCCCAGACCCTGCTCTGCCACCACAGCTGGCTCAGGCAAAGCTCCCTCCGTTCATGTCTCATCCCAAATCTTTGTCCAGCTGTGTTCTTCCAGGCTCACACCAGGGGATGGGTGCGCCACRCCTTTCTGAACAGCCCCATCCCCAGCACCTCTCACAAGAACAACTCACGYCACCCCCAGGACTCCTTTATCCTGYCCCTTAAAWATGCTYCTTTCAAGATGTGCCTCTGAGTCCTCTACATCCCCACCAGACTCTGGTACATTGCAAAGCCTTCCAAATCCTCACTTCTTTCAAGGTTTGGCCACACTTTTCCTGCTTTGCTGCTGTTCGGCCGCAAGCTTGTTTCTCTGCCTGCTGAACCATGTACTGCAGCTCCCAGAACATGCTCCTTACAGCCTAAACAGATCCTGGCAGCCCTTCCCTGGCTTCCTGTCTCTGTTCCAGCAGCCAGAAACCCTCTCACCAAACACCTTCATTCCAGGTAGCACCACATGTCTTCCTTGAGCAACTTCCGTCCTGTTTGACAACAGGGGAAAGGTTTGTGTGTACCACAGGCAACATCCATCTTGTTAATGACATTGCATCTCACCACAAACACTATTTTGTTTGTGTCTGGCTGGGACAGCAGCAGCACTGACCCCTTTGACACATGCCTGCACCCATAACMCAGTGTAGGTCACTGTGGGGTGGTTTTGTGACCTTTGGGGGGTTCTCAGAGATAAAGAGATGCTGTSTGTGGGATTAGGCTGAGAAGGAAGTGTCACAGAATCACTGAATAGTTAAGGTTCTAAAAGACCTCTGAGATCATCAAGTCCAGCCTTTAACCCAGCACTGCCCACCCATAAACTGTGTCTCTAAGTCCCACAGCATTTTAAATAACTCCAGGGATGGGCACTTGTTCACTGCCCCAGTCTGTTACAATGCTTGACAGACCCTTTGAGAGACAAACTTCCAGCACCCAACCCAAACCTCCCCTGGTGCCACTCGAGGCCCTTTCCTCTGGTCCTGCCACGTATTCCTGCGAGGAGAAGCCGATCCTCAGCTGGYTACAGAGAGCTGACCCATCCTGCCRGGTGTCCCGTGGGCTGTGCCCAGCTCTCCCTGCCCCTTTTCCCCGTCCAGCCCGCTGCCCCCTTACCTGAGGTTGGTGTCATGGGGGCGGCTGCCAGGCCATTCATGTTCAGAGCCGCCATCTGCTGCATCTGGGCCGCGGCAAAGGCTGCCATGGGGTTCAGGTATCCGCCCTGCGCCACCGATGCCATGATCGCCGCTTGCTGCTGCATCAGCTGGAACAAAGAGAGCAGCGAAAAAACATCACGCGCTCACCAGCGGGGCACCCGGCCAGGGGGGATGGATCCCGATGTTCTGGGGTGCCAGCACACCCAGAGATGGCTGTTCTCACCCCAGGGGCTGGAGGCAAAGGGCATCGCTGCAATTTGGGGTCTGTATGGTCCCCACACCGCCACGTGCTCCCCAGGGTGGAGTCTCCTGTGACCTGAGCCCACCAGCTCCTTCTCTGCTCAGAAAGGCAGAGAAAAGGCTTCACACGGAGAAAACATGATATACCTGAGCAGAGAGGTTTCATGGATTACACAGCTTACACCAAAACCTGGAAAAGCCCTGGTGSTTACTGATGGGAGACCAGTGTAGGGAGGAAGAGGGGATTCCTTCTCCAAAGTAGCTCTCGAGGGACAAGCGATTTTTTTTTCATCTGTCACTGACAAAAATCACTTTTTTTTTATGCTGCTAGGAGGTCTCTGMTGGGTACTGAATAAAGCCATGACCAAGACTTCTAAGCAGATTATAGCACCTATTTCCAATACAAGCAGAGACCCCCAGAAGAGCTGTACAAGAGAAGGGAGCTCCCCTTCTTTAGCAAGGCTAATATTGTCGAATGGGAAAACCTCTTCGCCGAGGTTGACTTTCTCAGTTTTTTCCTACAAAGTAATCAAAATGGTGCTTCTTTCAGGGAAAAAGCCAAAAATAAGCAGCCCAGGCCACATTTTCAGGCATTTGGGGCTAAACATTTTGTAGCAGATGGCTGGTGAGTGGCTAGGAATTCTGGAAATGCTTCTTTCATTGAAACCAGAATTYGTTATCATTGTGTTAAACTCAGAACCCAGCACACAGGTACAGTTTGTGTGCACACTGAGGCTGCAGAGAGGTTTTAAAATGCTCCAGGAGTGAGGGATGAGACAGTTTGGTTGGAGCTGCCTCTTATCTCCTTCCCTGGAGCTGCACCAAGAGCCAGACAGGGTGGGTGTGTCTGAGTGTCCAACCCCCAGAAATGGAGGTGTGGGGGAAAGATGTGCAGAGAAACCTCACTCTGTACGTTCCCCAKCCTCTGGTAATCTGTGACTTGATGATAATAGTGGAGAAATGCTTTTCTGTGGTGATTTTAGAAGTGAGTAATGTCTTTGCATCTCCAGAATTGGAGGAACWCTTTTGCTGCTCTCTGTGATTTCACTGTCTCTCCCATCAGGAAATCACCCTCTGATGGTGTTCTTTAAGCACAGGGGACATGATTCTCAGCATTCAACAGACCTCAAAAGTCATGGCAAGGAACAGACTGTTCTCTTCTGTTCGCTTTAATATTGAAATATCAGCTAAATTAGCTGYCCATACACAATAAAACGACCCCTTGGAGTCACTGCACTCGTTCAAATGCTGAAACTTTCCCTGTCACCATGGTGAACAGTCSAAACTAGAGGGTGCTCTGACACTGACCTGCTGAATAACCAGGCACAAGTTGTGTAAATTTGCCTTGATTTCTGCAGCAGTAAAAYATAATGCAGGATACTTGAGTCACCACACAGTCAGATCTACAGGTGAAACCTGTTTCACTGGACTTCAGTRTTGTTATTTTTTTGAAGCTTAATGCAGATTGGTGTCAAAGTGGTGGCTTTCCCTTTGATTGTTAATTGCCCCTTTTTATTACACCCTGCATAAGATAGTTTTACATTTTAATTAGTGATATTCTGCTCTTTGCAATTACTGATGGAGTGATTGGATAATCTTTTTTATTATACATTATGTTGATTCCCCTTTAAGGAGTGCATTTGTTCCTGGGTATCGTTTGAGTTTATTCTCCAGAAGAGGTGCTGAGCAGGTGATATTAGAAAGTGTGCCAAGGAAATGAAGGARGAAGGGGAATCCATCCATCTCCAACACTGTATTGACTCCAGCATTGGGTGTGCTGACTCACATCTCATTTTCTGTTCAGCGTGTTTTTACCTGGGTGATRCCTAAAGACTTTTTTGGGCTTTTTAARCATATTTTCYGTATGTTTGTAGCTTTGTAGATTKTTAATACATAGTTTTACGGCCTCTAGCTCCTTACCCCTTTTCACACTTTGGAGCAGTAACTGTGCCACATGCCTGAAATTCTGTTTAGTCTTATTTTCAAGAAAAATAATTTCTGTGCAGCTGAAAGCTTTCATTAAATTGCTTTTTATCTTACCACTTCAACATTGTTTGGAAAAGTTTTTGTCTTTTGATTTCAGGCAACATGGAGACAGACAAGGATGCAACTGGTTTGTTGCAGAAACGATGGCCAAGATCTGTGACTACAGAATCTCTGCAGGCCAAAGAAACCTCTYTGAGATATTTGATGCAGTTTCAAGGGCTGAGGACAGTTTCAGCTTTGTTTCTGCCTGTTGTCTGCATGTGGAGTCTCAGGTGATTGGCTCAGCTGCACCTAMCAACACAGACAGAGGAAATCTTTCCCATCCCTTACCTGGCTCTCAGCAGGTATTTTTGGGTCTTGGTTCACATCCATTTAAAAGAAAGATGTTAATCTTATTTTTTGTGTTTAACCTGTGCTTCTGACAAACACAGCTCCATCCAAAAAGCTGCTGCATTTTCAGTGGCAGTGCAAATGACTGCACTGTTCCAAAGACAGCCTCCACTTTGCACTCAGCAGAGCTGGACCATCCCTTGGGGCATTAACTGTGGTTTATGCAACTTCTTCTCTTGTTGATGGATGTCTCTGAGCTGTTCAGAGTTAGCAGTGGTGGGTTTGGAAATCAGGCAGCCTCAGTGTGTCCCTTCCTGTGCAAAAATTTTAAATTTGCCCGGAAGGTGCAGGATTGCAGAATATGCCTTCACTATGGGCATCCTGCTTTTTGCAGTGTAATGTCATTTATGCCCTTCTGTTAGAGGTTTTTGGAAAGAAGAAGGTGTTTTCTCTCTCCTTGAGAGAAGAACTAGATGATCCTGATCTGATCTGTGCTGAAGGTGCAGGGTCTGTGGATTTCAGTGGAGCAGTCATTTAAAACTCCCATAGAGAGTTTTAATACTCCCATAGAGAAAAAATTAGGACCTTGAGGAGTTAAGAGGTTAARTTTAGCTTTGGGTTACAAGGTTAATGGTGTAAAAATAAGGTCCAAACCTGTGATTTGGGAAACCAGATCAGGTGCTTCAACAGGCATCTGCAGAGAACAGTCACTCTCATGCAGAGATTTCTGTTATGCTCAGGGCTCTGTGGGTGCACTCTCTGAGATACCCTGGAGACCTGGAAACCCCTCTGGCATGCTGAAATGAGCTGGAGCCCTACACATCACAGCCAAGAGGCCACAGACCTCACTGCAGCCTTCAGAGCTTGTCCACAGTGTAAAAGTGGGATTGCCTGGGGCTGGGAGGAGGAGAACATCCCACACCTCAACACAACTGTGTACCCCTGCTAATGCTTTGCTTCCTTGGCTGGAGAGGCGTCCTCAGCCATGTTCCGGGAATGTCTGGACATTTCAACTCTTGAGAACCTTCCTGCCACACTTCTGAGGTCACAGATCCCATTCATGCCCTTCCCACTGTGGTTGGAGATGCTCCAGAGCAAAGGTTAAAGGGGAGGAACTCCTGCCCAGCTCAGTGGCTGATGGTCAGAGCTTGGCTGAGAGCAACAGCATCACGAGGGTGGGGGACAGAACTCAGTCACCTTGAGAGAAGCTGACAGCTTAAGACCTACCTCCTTCCCCCCCAGGGTGGCTCTAGGGAAATTTGCAGAAGGAGACCAAGTCCTGTAAGGGTCACCAGTGTTCCTTCTAAAACCTCCAGGGCATTCCCAATGAAAGTCACCCCAGTCCTTCCCCAGCTCCCCCTGAAGACAAATGTCCCATCCACTCTTCTTTCTCTTTGAAAGAGACCCAGTGCATGGTCCCAGTTAATAAAGCTGTAGAAAGTGAGGCAGTGAMCCCACCAGAGGCAAATCAATAGCAGCAGGGCCCCTGGGTATTGTGTACTTTAAAATATGCCATTTGAAATGCAGATTTTCCCTCCCTGGGCTGGGGCTACAGAGCACTAATCAGGAAGGCAGCAGCCTTATTATCTCAGACTGATCCAAGGGGACRGAGAGGAGCTTTTCCCTCCCTCAGCTGAAAGGACGTGTTTCCTTTTGCTTCTCTTACTTCCTTGGCATGACCTTTGCCTCAGCATTTGGAGCTTTTCCCCATCATTTTAAAGTTTCATTCCTTCTTTCCTGCTATCTTTTTAATTGCTCAAATATTTATCTTCTGAGGAGACCAGGAGATGCTACCAGACCTGTTCCTGTCCTTGGACAGCACCCCAAGAGATAAGAGCCTGCAATCACCATCCCAATGCTTGGAGCAGGTGGAGAGGCTCTGGAAAAACCTTTCAAAACATGGGGAGGGTTGGTGGTGTTGTCTGATCAAAAGAGACACTTGTAAGGATTTGTCTCACGCATCTCCTTCCTCCTGCAAGTTGCAGTGGTGCTCTAGGGCAGGAAATGCTGTCCTTTTCTCACAGGAGGAGCAATTGCATGGAGAGATGAAGGAACTTCCTCTGAGCAAAATAATCCGCTAGAATTAGGACAAGGATGCAGAGCCCGCCTTCCCCATCCCCCAGAAGGAATGTGTGTGGAACAGAAGAAGGGCAAGTGGAGAAAGGGGGATTATTTCTGATGAGCTCTTTCTGAAATAGTGTGATCATTGCCCTTCAGTCTTACTCTAAATGATGGGATGACCTTCTTCTTTTTTTCCAGTGGTATTTTCTATCCTTGTCCCTGAACCACACGATGTTTTGTTTGACTTTCCATATTCTTCACTCAATAATAATAATGATGATAATAATAAAAGTAATAGCAACATCCCACACTTCCCACCTCTAATGATCTATAAAAAGACTTAGCTAATGAATTCTCATGGTATCCCTGTGACAGAAAGAGGTAAGTAAAATGATCAATCAAGTAGTAATAGGACTCATGTTTGGTAAAATCATCTAACTGACAAATTCAAGTCTGCTATACCYAACTGGCCATTGGGAGATAAAACTTAAAATACCTTCCAAGCCTTGAAACAAACAGAAGCTAATTGGTAAAAAAATCAGAATTGTCCTTTATACTTCTTATGTTTTCTTGGAAATAGAAATTTCTGCTTTGAAAATAAAATTTAAATATAATTAAGATTTTTTTCAAACCTAAACAAATAYGCAGCAGCTGAATTCATGTGTCTTAATGCCTTTCCAATGTTTGATACACAATAGGTTCTTAACTTCCTGAGGACTCTGGATACCCCCCAAAAACCTTGAAAAAGTTGTATGTAGAGCCCAAATCTGAGTGTTCATAATTTCTGAATTACCAGAGCTGGTGGTCAGAAATATGGTATCAGTCCTGCTACAAACTGTTATGGCCTCAAAATAACTTCCTCTCCTGGAGCATATCTGCCCAAATAATTTTCATAACAGGTAGCATTTACCAAATATACTGTCCCATTTTGGTAATTTAAATGTAATAACTATTATATCTGGAAAGTAGCCTATAGCCAGTATTTTTTCGTTGATTTCATAGGGCAAGCTAATTATTTTTTTTTTTTAAGTATCTCTCCAAAATATTTTCACAGTACAAATTGAAGAAATATTGGAAAAAGCGATTCTTCCTGTCGACACTACCTCAGGTATYTAGCAGAAATATCCTTTCATCTCCAGGGGAGCTGGGTAGGGAGGCAGAAAGGGGCACCCAGGGTTTTATGGTCACTGCTGCCCTAATTTCCCAAGAAGATCACTTAAGACAATGTCTGAGAGGTTTGTTGTACTGCACATTCCCAGATTTGTTGAAGGCATTGTCTGCAGTTTGGGAAGCAGCAGCCATTTAAACATTTTCAATGTGTGAGGACACATTCAAAGAGTGAGGACAGCTGGGATTTACTGAGGAAGGACTTGTTCCAGGCCAGAGAACAAACTTTAGCCTTGCCTGTGCTGTCTCTGTCCCAGCTTGTCTGTTTTTCCACACCAACTCTGCCTATCCCCCGCTGCAAGATGCAATCAGTCCCATGGCTGGAGTTTGGCCAGAAGGCCGTGGCTAACGTTCCCACCCCATTTTTTATGCAAACTTGATTTATGGCTTTGATCTTACTTTAAATAATTTAAAAATTAAATAATTTATACCGTATCTGTCACTTTCCAAGGCTCCTTCCTTTGTTCTTGCKTTGCTCTTCTGCATTTTCCCATCTCCCTAACCCTTTTTTTTTGATCTGTGCACGTTTCCTTTCTGCCTGGTGAGGCATCACTGACATGAGACAGGCACTAAATACTCCTTGCCCCTTTTTTCACAGAAAAGACCTGTAGCAACTGCAGCTTATTTGTGCCAGGACTGTGCTGCCGCCATTCACAGACGGTTTTGATTTTCACTGCTGGTGATTTTGGGCTTGGCTACCCTGAGAAGGTGTGCTGTGCTGCTCCGAGGTGGAGAGTGTGCCTGCAGGTTTTTCCTGGGCTGGCAGCAATTCAGAGTTGCTGTCAGGTGGCATCACTCTCCTTCTGTCCAGGCTGAGCYCAGATCTGTGCCTCAGCCTGGCCCTGGACTACAGAAACAGCTATGGATACCCAGCTGATGTAGATCCACAGTAACCTGACAACAAAAAGGGCTGGTGCCCTGTACAGGTGTGAAATGAAATAAATAATTGCTCCATAAAAGGGGAGCTCAAGTGGGTACGGGAAGATTTTGCTGAAGAGAAAAAAACCTAAAACAATCAAAAAACCCACTCTGAAACAAATTAGAGTAGGGGCTCTGGGAGCTTTAGGAAGCCATGAAATCTGACTTGYCTCGAGCTGCATACAAAAGAGGTGAGGCAGGTCTGATGTGACTTTCTGTGTCACTGAAACAGCGCTCAGGGTTGGTGCCAAGCTTTGTCTGCTCTGCTCGAAGGTGGCATGTGAGGAGGGCATGGAAAACCTCATACAGTGGAGAACTCCCTTTGCTTCCTCCTATTTTTTACCTCTGTGTCTGAGGCCAGATGGCTGCTGGAGCCCAAGATTGGTTTTTTGGCTGATACGAGGCCGTTGCTGCTATCAAGGTTAAAGTTGTTTAAGCTGAGGCCGAGGGGCTGGCAGAGTGGCCACTTGTGCTGAGCTGTAAGGAAGGGAACGTGCAGAGGAGCTGGGGCCACCCAAATCTGTCCTGATGGCCACACTTAAGGTTATCTGTCAAACCTTGATGGACTGGGGCCCTCACTGCCTCTCCTCGACACTACTGCTGGGTTGGTTCACTGCCCACCAGTGAATCCATCAGCCACACCATGGGGGTTTCTGCTGCACTGGCCACAAAAAGCTGCATTGAGACCTTTTTTGGGAGCTAATCCAGTCACAGCCATGTGCAAGATGCTTCTCTGGGGGAAATACAGCGAGAAACTGCAGCAACGGGGACTTGAGCAACCTCCTCCTTGGGGAAAGACCATTAGAAACTATTGAAAAACCACTGTCATGGGGTTGCTTGGRAATTCTTTTATAGAGACATCAGTCAGGTTTGGACTGCCAGGGGATACTGGGAGGACAGTCTATGAGTGCGAACCACAGAGCCTGCTGTCCCTGCTATTAAGCACTTAGGCACTTCTCACACTAATGTTACTGCCACACCACTCTGAGAAACCTCATGGAGACACAGTGCGAGAGAGACACATGTCCCTGAGGGAGAAGAGAAAATAAATAAATCTGATCATCAGGTTTATTTGTACATGGGGAAACAAGATCAGGGGTCAAGCAATTGGACCAATGTCACGAGAGCTGCTGTTGGCAGTGGCATCACCCGTCATGACAGTCCTGCTCCTGATATTTCACCTTCCCTCCTCTCGACTTGCATTAGCTCTTCGACTTCAGGCTGAACAAAAGTGCTGTCTCCCTTTCCCTCTCCCCTATCGATTCCTCCATCTCCTGCTGGCATTTGCGAGGTGCCAATCACGGGGATATCTGAGAGCCAGCAGTCCGAGGTGGATTAATGGGGACCGAGGGAACRTCACTGAGCGCCGGCGCTGCCTCCCTTCCCTTTCATGTGAGACTGTGAGATGGAGCAGATAGGGAGGCTGATTGAGAGACAGCATCTGAGCACGCTCTGGGTGTACAGGCGCCACGCAGAAATGTGATCCCATCATTTAGACAGCTCTGAAGTCCCCAGGGTAATTGGTGTCACCAGCTTGTCATAGCCAATGGGTCAAGATCTAAAACTTATTCTTTCCCCCTTATTAGCATATTTATCAGAAAACCAAAAAAAAAAAAAAAAAATAGTATGGGCCCAATTCTGCTTTCACAAAAATCAACATGAAAAACGTTCATTTGTTTCAAGCAGATCGGAGAAGACCAGAAATTGATTTTACTCTTTCTTCTGCCACAAATCCTCACTTCCCCTCATAATGCACCTGTATTATCTGGTGAGAAACAGAGGAAACTTTTGTGGTGTAAAGGTGCAGACTACATTCTCTCATACCAGTATGAGCCTTTTTTAGAAATTAGAAGAGTTACTCTAGATTAAAAATAATTCAGGAAGAATTTTTGGACCAGAACATCACGACTGTGCTGTCTGTACCRTCCCTCCAGCCGCCAGGGTCTGCAGAGTAACACTGAAGTAATTTCTTCTGCCTGACAACCTCTGCAAATGTTTGACCCAAGATGTGCGTGGRTTACCTCCTGTTAATGCCTCTGGTACCTGGGGAAAAAGAAGCTGCATCCCTCTGCCAGGCTGCTGGCCACTGACCTGGGCTCATCTGGGATTTGCTGTCTCTTTTCCCCTTCCCGCAGCCCTCCCTGGCCTAGAGGAAAGTTAAACACAGCCAGGCTGGGGAGGGAATAGATCTTCTCTCATTTGAGGAAAGGATCAGAGGACAAGGGAGGAGACAGAGACTGGCTTTGACTAGGAATGAAAATAAAGATAGCAAAATGGAAGTAAAAATATAATTTTTTTTTAGAGGAGGGAGAATAAAAAAGTCCAGAATAGCACCAAGAGGTGCAGCTGGAAGGAGAGGAGGACCTTGTGTGAAGTTCAGCACACCCTCACAACTGCATGGCTCACACACAGGGTATCACAGGGTATCACACACAACTGCATGGCTCACACACAGGTTATCACACACAAATGTTCAGTGAGGCACAGGGCCATCAGAGAAGAACAGAAATTTCAAGACCTTCAAGTTAAGAACATGAGAGTGTGATGGGAAGTACACGGTGTTAACACATGAGAAAGAAAAGGTCAGGGAAGAAAGCAAAACCTTACGGGCAAGGCACTGGAAGGAGTATTGGCACACCAGAGTGTGATTCCTGAGGTAAGACTTTCATCTCTCCTTCAGGAAGATGGAGAAATGTGTCCACACTACTTCCTCCTGTGCCTGAACTGTGCAGAATACAAGAGGACCACAATTTTGCCCTGTGTACCAGGTCACTGCCTGAAAATCTGCTCCTGAGAAGGCAGCCAAAGTCAGTATTGTGCCTGTGTGCTGTAGACATCACCTCCACCTCCCTTCAAAATATCTGGCAGAGCATCCAAGTTACCCGAACCTCATCTTGTCTTGCAGATCCTTGCTAATTGTAGCCTAAGAATAAGAACAAGTGATGCTAGAGGCATCCATTTCAGGGCATCATCAAGAGCTCTGTGAATTCACACCTTCTCAGGGTCCAGCTTTGGTATTTACACAGGAATCTGAAGTCAGTACATCAGTATTTTTTCTCAGTGTGCTTCAGTCATACTGTTTGGGGCATCAGGACTGTGTGGGTATCTTTTCTCCATTTTATTGTTACCTGTCATGCTTTCGTGAACTTAAMAGCATTTCTGTCAACAGCTGCAGTTTTATTCTGTGTTCACTCCAAAGGCACCCACAGCCATGCAAGGTGCAGCAGGGACATGGTGACATGGGCAGAGAACTGGCATAAACTAAGAATTTTCACATCTGAAATTTATGGGAATCACTAAAACTGATTCTTTTATCCAAATCCTCAGACAGTTGTGCTTTATTTGACAAAAATGGCTTAACCCCCACAGAAAGTGTTCTGCACGGGTACACGCATGACTTTGAGACCCCTGGGAGATTTCCTCTCCTCTACCCCTGGAGTTTTACTCCCATCATGTTATGAGTTTAACAGATAAACCACCGCTCCCTCTTCTGCTCAGGCTTTTTGTCCAATCCCAGATGTTTTTGTGCCCTTCCAGGCCATCCTCCCCTCCATGAACATGCAGAGAGATGGGGTCTATACTTACTGCCTGTGCATAGGCTCCGTAGGCTCCGAACTGGATGGCCATGGGGTTGAACATGCCCATTTGTCCGGCCATTTGCTGCATGCGCCGCATCGTACGCTCCTTGTCCGTGTCCGCAAACTTCACCACCAGGCTCGAAGAGGCTCCCTGCAGCACAGGAAACAAAAGGAGACACACAGGGAATGAGYCTGGTGTGCAGCATCCCATCAATCCATACATCTAATACAGATGTGCTGATTATTCCCATGCAACGCATCAGGGTGTTGATTTTGACCCTTGCTGAGAGCATCGGGAAGTAAAGGACCCTGGAGGGTGGATGCCAGCAGCCTGGTTCCTGGTTTCCCCCAAAATTTAAGCTTCTAGGCTGTCATTTGTGTCCTTTCAGCAAAATTGTTGCCTTATACTTTCAACCTTCAGTCCAGAACCATGACAATGATCYGGATTCAGTGCAGCAAAATAGGAGGCTTTGCTGGGTGAATGTGGTGGGATTTGTGGAGGATTTGTTTTGGTGGGTTGTGTGAGGTCTCTGCATTCCAGACCCTTCAACTGGATACCTTTTCTCAGTGTTTTGTCTTGTAATCCCCAAATCCAGTGAAAAATCCCTGCCCAGCCTTGGAGACAGGAGCCAGTGTGSTGGGCAGGGTGTCTCATCATGCAACAGCATCTCAGAGAACTGCCACATKAAAGGGGTAAAAATAGGACGGTCTGGACCCGAGCCCCCTCTTCATGATCAGGAGGAAATAGAGGCTAACACGAAAGAGCCCACACATTTCCAGGAAAGATTTACAACATTAGGATTATGTCTGCGCAGAACTACAGATGATCATCAGAGATGCCTTCAGAAATCTGTGAAAAATGTAGTGCTTTTGGGAATGAAAGAAATCCCTCTCCTTCCCAAAATCAGATGAAAGACCACTAGCTGCAAGCCTTAAATTTCTGATAGGAGGCAGAGATGGGAAGAAATAGATCTGCTTAGGAAGGAAGGCTCTGGTACTTTTTGGTCTGTCTCCAAGGAAGCCCTAACATCATGGATTGGTTGATTCCCCACAGGGCGGCCTCCCCAGGGACAGCAGAGAAGGGAAAGGACAATCTGGCTGCAGCCCTGACAGCAGTGGACAGTTGCCTCGGGAGCTGGGCTGCCTCCCAGCCTGGGGAGAAGGGCAGGTGAGCTGTCAGGAGACTGACAAGGAGCAGCTGAAATAATTTCACTCCCATGGCTTCCCTTGAGACAAACTGGGATTCACCGGTGGAAATACAGTCAGMGGGGAAATCACCAGCTCAGCCTCTGGCTGTGGCAGGAGAGGAAGATCAGCTCCATGCCAGAGGAGCTGGGATGCTGCAGGACCCTCATTTTTCTTGCAGAGGTGGTTTTCTGGGATTGCACAAGAAGAATATTGTTAATTGGCTTACACACACCCCTAAGTACCTGTGACCAGAAGAAACAGTCTCAGTGAAAGCAGAATTGCTCTGCTACAAATTGGGAAGAGTGTAGTAAACCACGTATGTGTAAGTCTAAGCCATACATATTAATATCCTCCTCAGATCCTCAGTTATGAATGAAGGCTTGAGGAATTAACCTGCTAAAAAAAGATCCCAACAATCTAACACCACACAATGAGCGATGCTCCCCTGGATTAGCAGTTTGTTCTGGTAGAAAGTGATTTTCATCGGCAAAGAATCTTTCTTTCTGACCTGTTAGTCTCTCTCTAATAAATCTATAACCCATTCACACAATGTGGTGAAGAGCAAGGGTTTGAAAGAAGTGCTTCAGGAAAACAAAGGGACRCAGAGATGAATGCTCCATTCAAAGATGGAGAGCAATCTTCAGCAGTTATTATAAAACCAAAACAGAAGGGGGAGTGGAGGAGAGGAGAGAAAAAAAAACTGTAGCCAAAATTCCCCTGCATTTCTGTTGAAGGCTGGGTGACTTTTAATTTTTCTTTAGATCACATGATGCAGATATTGATCCTTCCCCAAATCACACTCTTAATTGCAGCTCATCGACAAATGAATATTTTAATGCATACATTTCCTGCTAATTATCACCTGGACCAGTTCTTAATTAGATTTCAACACTCATTTAATTAACCCTGATCCAAGAGACTGTTTGGTAACTTGAATTTAATGATTTAAACCTATTTGCAGCTGTATTGGAGGGAGGCACTGGTCCACAGCAGATTGGGCTGCTCAGAGCCGCTGCTGTGATTTGCAGAGCAGGGGCTGCATCATGATGGGCACAATGCAGATAGAGGATTTTGAAACTGAGTAAGGTGAGTGTGTGTTCATCTCTGCAAAAGGGGTTTTCAAGATGTGACCTGCTGCTGCTGGCACGACAGAGAAGTGTAAATAAGTTGTTGCCTTCTTCCTTCCCCTTGTCTTTCTGTCTCTATTTCCCCTGGAAGTCTTAGGGCCAGAGAACTGCCTCAGGCATTTGCTGATGCCTCACAGTGTTGAAAACCAAGCTATTATTGTAGATGGCATCATGAAAACATGGGCAGCTTCCACATGAAGTGCTCGSCCCCGGAGTGCTCTTCCCTTCTGATGTGAGTCACAGTGACTGCGCAGCAGCTGCTTTGACCCAACGGGATCTCGTGTTGCCTCCTAAGAGATGTTTTTCTGGGTTGCCTGTCGCAGCAGGACTTGGGGCCTCTTTGAACATTGCTATCATACACACGGGGCAGAAAGGCCACTGGCAAATAGATGCAAGCTAGAACACACRCCACAAAGAAAGAGGAGAAAAAGAAGGGTTTGTTTTTTAAAGAGTGCTCTGCAATGAGATGTGCATGTAAGCGGTTAAAGATGTGTAGCCAGCAGAGATGCTGCATTGCTCTTGAATATGAAGATTGACCTTGGGATTGATGCTTTCAGTATGTGGTTCCTCATGTGCAGCTCTTTCATGTGGCCCAAAGGAAATCAGGCAGTAAACTGTTATCAGATCAGCCAGGGCAGGACTTTCGGCAGTGGAACCAAATATTGCTGTCCACACCCAGCAGAACAAGGCTACTTTCTACTCCAGAGATTTCTACTAATCCACTGGATAACAACAGAAATGCCCCAGAACGGGTCAGATTTTCCATGGGGTGAAAATGCTGCATTCCTCCACCTAGATTATTTATTGCTTCCGCGAGGAGTTAAACCGTGGTGTAAATCAGCTGTTGTCTGCTGACAAAGGCAATAGGTCCTGTCTGCTCTGTCATTTACTAGCAATACATAATCTCCTTGCTCTCTGGTTGTTGGACTGGACCTCATATTTTGCCAAACCCCAAGAGAGTTACGCTGGGTAAGTCAATAACGTTTGAAATGTACTTCTGCATTTCACYGAGGAAAGGACCTGGGTTTGTTCTCTACCCTGTTTATTCCTCCAYCCTGCAGAGCCACACTCAGAAGAGGCTATCATGAAAGTGAGCGTTTCCTGCTGGTGCCTCTGCAATAGGCAGCCTGGAATCAGAATTTATCTCTTTCCCCATCAAATCAACCTCCTTTTTCAAGTGCTTTGATATCTGCTGATGAAAAGAATGATAAGGGCTAAGTATTATCATGCTTTCCCTATTCCCTCTTGGGCCAGCAAGTCTACTTAATATGACTATCTTGCTTCCCATCCCCCTCCCACACATGGTAATGAATTGCTCCCCTTAGTCAGCAGAGTCAGGTACTCTCTAGGCTGGCGGGGCGAGGCAAAAGATGGAGGAAAAATCACTCTGCGCCACACTCACTTTGTAATCCCTAATCAGAGTCCTCTGTGGGAAAAACTAATTTCCCAGCCTGTCTTGACGTGTGAAATAAAGTCATTCTTGAAAACAGGAGCTTGACAGGTCGCTTGTGAAATTTCATATTCAGCTAAAAATAAAATATCCATCCATTGATATTTCATTTAAAGGCAAAGGAAAACAAATCTATTGCCTGGTTGTTGGAACTTTTTCCCATTAGATACGATCTTCCAAATGGAGTGTATACACAAATTAAGTAAAAGCTTTTCAGGAGGTCGAACATTACTGCCCGGCATCGGGGAAGGTTCATGGAATCACAGAATCAACTAGGATAAAAAAGACCTTTGAGATCATYRAGTCCAGCCTATGACCCAACAACAACTTGTAGACCAGACCATGTAACTGAGTGCTGCCTTCAGTCTTTGCTTAAACACCTCAAGGGACAGCGACCCCACCACCTCCCTGAAAAATGCTTTTCAATATCTAATCACCCTTTTTGTAAAGAAATTCCTCCTGATAACCAACCTAAACCTCTCCTGCAGCAGTTTAAGTCTCTGTCTTCTCATCCTACTGCCTGGGAGAAGAAACTGACCCTCCTGTGGCCACAGCTCCCTGMCAGGGAGTTGTTGAGAATTATGTAGAGGTTTCCCCTGACCCTCCTCTTCTCCAGGCTAAACACCCCCAGCTGCCCCTCACAGGACTGATGTTACCCATCACCAATTTTGTTGCCCCTTTCTGAACACATKCCAGGARCTCAATATCATTCCTAAATYGAGGGACCCAGAACTGCTCACAGTATTTAAGGCGTGGCCCCACCAGTGCTGAGTGCAGTGGAAGAATGACTTTCCTGTTCCTGCYGGCCATACTATTCCCTGTCCAGGCCAGGATGCCACTGCCCTTCTTGAGCAGGTGGGCACACTGCTGGCTCACGTTCAGTCAGCTGTTGAACAGCATCCTCAGGACCCTTTCTGCCTGGTCCAGCCACTATGCCCAGCCTGCAGTGCTGCAGGGGGTTGTTGTGGCCAAAGTTCAGGACCCAAGGCCCCACCCATTGCTGGACTCAGCCCATCCATCCAGCCTGTCCAGGTCCCCCTGCAGAGCAYTCCTACCCTTTGACACTTCCCCACAACTTGGTGTCAGCTGCAAATTTGCTGATGGTGGACTCAGTATCATCAATAAAGACATGAAACAGGACTGGCCCCAGCACTGATCCCTGGGGGACACGACTAGTGAGCTGGGTGCCAACTGGTGCAGCATCATTCACCACCACGCTCCTGGCCTGGCCATCCAGACAATTCTTCACATTTTGTTAGCTCAAATGGAGCTAGATAAAAGTTCTGGGCCAAAAATATGTAAAAAAAACTTTGTTACATTAAAGTTCAGTGAATGAAACTCTTGGGTATAAGAAATCTGAATGTGTGGAACCTATAACATCCCTTCCAAAATGTCAGTCATGAACACAAAGATGCTTAAATGAGTAGGTGCTKCTGGATGCTTCTCTGTGTGGCAATGACTGTGTTCCTAAGTGTCACCACAGGAATGGACTTGCTTGTGCAAGGAAATTTTGCTTTAGCACTCCCTTTGTGACTACAACATAGAGCTGGGTGGATGCTGACCTTCAGCAAGACAATCAGGGTAATAATTRTACCCAAGAGCCCTTGATGCTAAGGCCCAGAACCCAAAGGAGGATTTCTTTGTTTTGGGCTCAGTCATCTCAGGCCGTTTGGTATGATGTCCCCTAAGTCTCAAACAAATTTGGAATTTTTTTTTTTTTTTTGAAATGCCTGTGCAGCTGTATTGAAATTACTGAAATTAGGACTGCTGAATTAAACAGTGGGCTTTGACCCCAGCCTGGGATTTCAGGCAAGCAAAAGAGAAACTACTAATTAAACTGTAGATCAGCAGGAATTTCAGCTAGGCAGCAATGTAATTACCCAGGCTGGAAGGTGACCAGAAGACCAGGAGTAACACCCCTCCCATCTTGTGAAATATGTTGTTTTTCTGCACTCAGGGCTTCAATTTCATGTCTCATCTGAACGATGAGTAGGACAGCAGTCACCGGGAGCTATTTGCACTCTACAGTCCTGAGAGCTGGTTTAGGCACACTTGAGAGTGACAGAGATGGAGAGGGGAGAGGAGGAATTCATCCARGACCGTAGTGATGGACCCTTTGATAATGCTGCTCCCTCAGTAGAGGAGATTCTTCATGCAATGTCTAAGCAGAGAGAGTTGCTGCAGGTACTTCCCTTCACAGGTCTCTGGAGCTGTTAATTTATCTGGAGAGGAAGCTTGATTTAGGTTTTATTTGCCCATACACTACTTACCAGGTGTCTCTCAGAGCTGAAGTTATTGCTTTCCACAGGGCAACAGAATCATTGAGTCCTGGTGTCACTGTGCCCAATTCTAATTAGGAGGAACTCAATATATAACCCAGGTGTTAGTACGCCCCTCGAATCAAAGCCAGATAGCTGAAAAACCTAAACTTAAAAGCAGAATTCTTCAAGTACTTTTGCATTTTTCAGCGCAGTCTATGAATGATGAAAGTCCTCGCAAAACCATTCACCTTCCTTAATGCATTATGAAGCGGAAAGTATTGTTATACCAACAGACTAGAAATTCTTTCCCCGTATTTAGGACTATGAAAGTGATGAATAATTCTCTTTTTTTGTCTCTTTGAAGAAAAACTTAAAATCCAGAATCCAAAAGAAAATGCACTAACTTTCCCCTTTCTAATAAGAGTAATGTGGCTTAGAAGATTAGGCATGTCTAGTTCCATATTAGCTAAAAATATACCCCCCTGAAAATATCCTTACACCAAAAAGAAAAAAAGAACAGAAAAAAAGAATTAATAAATTATTATTATGATTAAGAAGATCTTTGGTAGTTGCAGCATAGAGCCCCATGAATGATCTTTTGATCTTTCCTTTTAGTTAAACAAGCAAGAATGAAAATAAGATAAATGTAATTATTCTGGATTCMTAAAGTGAATTGACTGTCATCAAAGCAAGGTAGAATCTCAAACAAATATGGAGCTCCTGATGCTTCTGGGCTCTGCTCACGAGAGCTCCACACCTCTCTGGCAGCTCAGGATGAGGACTAGAACAGCCCATGATAACTGAGAAAAAAAAAAGGGATGTTGAGGAAGGGATGGCAAGCTGGGCAGACRCATTTCAGCAGTTCGTGTGACATAAAAGAACATTTCCATGGCACTGTATTGCCAACAGCCTGCACATGGCTGTGCCTCCCAGATCACTGTCGTGCTGCAAGACCCCAGGCTATCATGGTATAAACCATGGCTCAGCTGAGATAGTAAAAGATTGGAATTTTTGCAGCATATTTGATGATCTGCAAATACTGTCCAGCCATGGGTTGGATGAGACGAGATTTAAAAGGTGCCTACCAATCCAAACTATTCCCTGAATATGTGATTAAATAAGAAAATGTTCTGCTCTTGGGGAGCTATCACCCATGCTTTATTTTAGTGAAACAGGTGGTCAATTGAAGCTACAAAACTGTGTAAATTCAGTGAAGTTCTACTGGTTTTAGTGAAATAAGAAGTTGGTTTATGTTGAAGGATCTGCCCTTGCTGCATTCCATTCTGCTAAGACTGAAACTTGTCATCTTCACAACCACTTTTCCTACGAGCAYGAACCAGACAGACCTTCAGGACGGSAAGTTGAGCACTTTCTTCTTCCTGATTTCTCTTGCTAGTGGAGATCTGAGGCAAGGACCTTGGTGTCTGGCAGGATGCTTCACATTCATGGATATGTGAGAGCTTCGGTTGAGAGCCATATTCAAGAGTCATTGTTTTGATCGAAATACATCGTTGTCCTCTAAAAATTAATTTTCATCTTTGCAAAACCCATTTGTGTAATACCTACTGCATCGCCTAATTCTGTGTTTTGGATAGGGATAGCAATCTATCATTTTATAAGATATTTCTGTTTTCCTCTCAAGGATGTGTGTTATCAGTCCACACACCTGAGCAAGGCTGGAAAGGAGTGAATTAAAGGGAAAAAATGAGAAGCACCCACAGTGATTTAATGCTGATCCAGAGCCTACCTAACTATATAGGAAGTTCCTACTGAYATAAACAAGGCTTAGATCAAAAGATACAGGAAGAGAAAAAGAGGAAGAAAAAAWKSCCCYMAAGCAAGCAGGGAGGTAAAGACAAYGCTGASATCTTTAATCCTTACTAGAGGAAGATGGTGATGTCCACTGGAGCCACCTCCAGGGGACCAGGAGCTCCCTTGGCAGGCAGGGACCATGTTGTATCTCCCCTGCTAAAGGCTCATCAATGTCTCTGATATCCCAGAAAGGTCATTCTTGTGAAYTATTTTAGACCCTGCAAGTTCTAATCTCACCCAGAGCAGAAAAGAGTTGGGTGGAATGAAGGTTGCAGGGGCTGCTGCTGTCACCAGGACTCAGRCAGCTCTCAGCAATGCCATGATCCYGTTCCTGCTYTCCCAWGGACACTTCCACAGCTGCTGATTTCATGCCCAGCTCCCCCTGGACCCGTGAAGGGATGGGTGGGTGCCAATTAGATCTTTTTTTTTCTAAAATGAGGTAATGCGTATCATTATTGTTTGTTATCCCCTTTGGAGGTAGAGAATGTTGAGGTTCAGAGGGAGCAGAGAAGCCCAGGGAAGATGTCCAGTGATGTCCATTATGTCCCACAAGTCACTTTAGTGTCCTGCTGGGGGACTGTGTGGCTATGGAGATGGAACCAGAGAACGGAAGGCCATCTTTTTGTGATTCACACCCCCTGTYAGGCAGCCAGGCTGCCTGGATTTCTACTCTGGGACCCAGAAACATGATTAATTAGTTAATTTATGCAACTATGGGAGAGGCAGGGAACATCGTCCTACAATTTTATTTTTTATAGGAAGAATTAAGGTAAATTATGACAACACTGGGAAACTGCTGTCTCAAAGCTTGCAGAATCAGCAGTCTTGATGGGAGAGGTAGGATGGGGTCTGTGAGCTTTATTCTCCCTCCATCCACCCACTGTTACTAGGTGCTTTGAAGACATTTTTGGGAAGCGAGGCCTTAACTTTGATTCTGTATTTTCCAGATATCAATAAATATTAAGGTCTAGATTCTCCAGTGCTCRCTGGTTATTGCATCTCTACTGGAACCAGGAGCAAGAACTGCTGTCACWTTGGCTAAGACCTGGCTAAAGATACAGATTAATTATATATAAGACTAGTTCACTACCAGACACTGTATTGTTTCTTCTTCTGTTTCTCTCTTGTGTCTTTTCATTTAAAGAGACATTCCTATGGTGTAACTGCAGCCATTTTGGGCATCAATTCTAAACCCTCAGCTGCTCAAGACATTCTCTCTGAGGGTCCCTCTCCATCAACGGTAACAAAAGTGCAGATGACCTTGAAGTTTTATACTTTGACTGACACTTTGAAGTAACTCATTCAGCCAGGTTAACCCTGGCCTTTAGTCAGCAAACTGAGTGTAATGACTGTCCTGTCAGAGGTTTTTATGGAGTTTAGCACGCAGCAATTTCCTCCAGGAACAACAGCAACCCTATTTCCAGCAGTAGTAGTCTGAGACGGTGTCTACTACCATTTCTAGGAGGGTGAAAAGAATGTTCTAGCTGATGTGAGACCTGCAAACACGAAGCTGTCAGCTCCATGCATCCAGCTCACAGATTTGGATGGCTCCCCGAGGAATGTGTCTTGCTGGAAATGGAGTGTGCTGCAAATTTTAAACAGCATCCCAACCACCCCAACTTTGTGGGAATGACAAACCCTTGTGAGCACTAAAGGCTGCCATGAGCCTGAGGGGAGAAGGGGAGCGTGCAGCTGGATGTGTGTGCGGATTTGTGAAGAAGGGAGGAGCGATGGAGGAAAGTTTCTCCTATGAAAGAAATGATCTAATTTGAAGCAAGTCCCTCATGGGAAGAGCTGTGACAGAGGCTGCTCTGTTCCTGTTAATTTTCACAGTGCAGCTGTCAGCGGGTCTGTAAATAGTACTCTGCGAAGCCAACACTTCCTATCCACACATCAACCATTCAATTAACAGAAGAACAGAAGAAGGAAATAAAGTGCACCACAGCCTTCTATCACGGCTTTGATGTTTTCCAGCAATTTATGAAAGTGTACACAAATCTAATTACAAGCCCCACTGCTTCCCATTTACATGGAGCTCCTCAAGTTCAGAGCTGTTTATATCAAAATAATTGTTAAAAATACCTCAGCTGATGTACGGCACAGTGGCCCCCCACTCACCGGAGCCACCGGGCTGCTCCTCCCAGGGAGTTCCTGCCGACTCAGYGCTCCCACAAAATCCACTTCCCCACCCCTCTGCCAGTGCAGCTCCATCATACCCAAAAAGGACCATTTTCCTTCTTTTCTCCACCCGCTCAGAGCTCCTTCTGCACACTCTGCRCTGCTTTCCTCTCCCAAATATTGCTCTGCTGTGGTGGTGGGGGGAGAGTGCAGCTGCTCAGCGCTTCCCAYGGTGGGGCTGTGTCTGAAGGCAGCTTGGCAGGGCTTTGTGGAGCTGTGGCTGCTCTGCAGGAATGCTCAGGGATGGCAGCAGCAGTCATTAGTGTGAGCTGGGGGGGGTTCCTTCGTGTGGTGCCTCAGCATCCAAAGCCAGGGAGCTGACAGCCACAGCCCCACTTGCCTTTAGTGGGCAAGAGGCCACTGCACGTGAAAGAGACACTCGTGAATCCTGGTTTAGTGCCTGGCATCCCTGCCCATGCCAAGGTTTTGGGACTGGATGATCTTTGAAATCCCTTCCTATAAAAATCATTCCGTGATTCTGTGGTTCTGTGATTTTGTGATTCTGTGGATCTGTGATTCTGTGATTCTGAGGTTCTGTGGTTCTGTGGATCTGTGATTCTGTGGTTCTGTGATTCTGTGATTCTGTGGTTCTGTGATTCTGTGGTTCTGTGATCCTGTGGTTCTGTGGTTCTGTGGATCTGTGATTCTGTGATTCTGAGGTTCTGTGGTTCTGTGGTTCTGTGATTCTGTGGTTCTGTGGATCTGTGACTCTGTGATTCTTGGGGCAGTTTTCGATAATCCCGTATTTAAGTCACTCTTACTTGATAAGCCAAACGGGTAACAAATTATTTTAGGTTAAATAATAGAAAAAACTTTCTGTTGGTGTGAGGGGATGGATAATACATTGTTTGAGGAAAGAAGACAATTATTTCACCTGGCTATTGACCACATTTGGCTGGGAATTTTTGTGCCAWGGGTGGACTTCCAAAGAGTGTGGTGGGCAGAGGCTTGAAGTTAAACTCATTCAGTGTGTTCAGTCATTCATATTTTCTTGATTAATAGAAAGTGTAAAGTACAACAACTAGAGATCTAATCTATCTGTCATATAACAACACTGAACAATAATTCAATGATTTGATATAGGTGGTTCCTGAAAAGATATTTGAAGTTGGTATTGTCATTTGTGTTGATAAGAGCTGCACAGAAAAATGCTGAAATGAAAKCTCCCAAGTTAACAAAGTTGCATGTTGCAATACTCCTGTTTTTTTCAAAGTTCAACTAAACCAAATCTTTCTCTGAAATTGTATCAGTGCTTGTATCCAAGTCTCACATCTTCCCTTTTCACAAAACCCAGGATTCCATCTGAAAAATAATTTTCATGGGACATGTTCATCCAGGCATAGACAGACTTGGGACAGTGTTGCCTGGATGTGGAAGAAATGCACGGCCTTGACTAAGATGCTGCAAAAAAAATAAAAAAAAGGGACTTGGCCTGTGGGGTGGGGGAAGCAACTTTACAGAAACCTGGAGGTCTTAATGGCCTTAAACATCATTAATTAAAGAAAGATACAGAATGAACACTGACAGTGTGGTAAGCAAATTCACAGCACACCTAATGGAACAGGAGTCAGGGGACTCTGCTGCAGAGTTCCTGGTTTCTGAATCCCAAATTACTTTGCCTGGGCAAAACCCATCCAGGACAGGTTTCAGGTCTCCTCACGTTTGTCATGAAGTATTCACTCTAAGCTGCAATGGTTTTAGCTGTGGTTTTTAAGCAGTATTGGTCCTTTTTCATTCTAAGCTGCACACTGGATGAAGAGCCACTATTTAGGAGTTGGCGGACGATAGAAAACTGATGCCTAAAATTAGCTAAAAAGCACACCTCTATTTGGGCTTGCCTATTAGCTTGACAGGTTTCAAAATCTATTTCTGTAAAATAAAATTTTTCCAGTATATCTATTTCCCTCTATTGATTATAATAGAAACTTAGATCACAACCTCAGACACAAGTTTCCTAACTTCTGGATTTCTCAGATTGGGTGAGATGAGTGCCACCTCAGACACTCAGTCTAAGCCTGTTATTGAGTAATCCTTTATAATGGGACAGGCCTGCCCAGATATTGCCCATCCTGGCACAATAAAGGGAAGAATGCACAAATCTCTGGAAATGTCTCTCTCTCCTTTCTGCAGGAGCCCTAGAGGATATTTAGAATAGATCACAAACTTTCAGACTGTTAAACATGAGTCAAACAAATCACACTCTTCACTTCTTCTCACCCCTTGAGGAAATGTACTTTGTAACAGTGCCGTTCTACCCCTCCCAGGAATGAATTCATAACCAAAGAAATTTTGAGTTGCCACACTGGGTGAGAYGGTGAAAAGGGTGAAACAACACTGTATATTTTAACCCTGTCTAGTTTCTGGGTAGGATAGTTGTGCTCTGACTTAAATGAGCATGATTCTGCCCCTCTTCTCCTCTCTTGAGACCCTCCTGCAATGCTGCATCCAGCTCTGGGGCCCCAAATACCACAAGGACAGCGATCTGTTGGATCAAGTCCAGAGAAGGCCACAAGGTCTGGAGGTCTGGAGCACCTCTCCTATGAAAACAGGCTGAGAGAGTTGGTGTTGTTTAGGGTGGACAAGGTTCAGAGATCCTACAGCTCCTTCCAGTGCCTARAGGGCTACAGAAGATCTGGAGGGGGTTTCTGACGAGGGTCTGGAGCAACATATGAGGAGGAACAGCTTCAGAATGAAAGAGATCAGGCTTAGGTCGGCTATTAGGAAGAAATTTGTTACTGTGAGAGTGGTGAGGCAGTGGAATGGGTTGCCAGGGATTCTGTGGATGTTCCATCCCTGGCAGTGACCATGGCCTGGTTGGACAAGGCTTTGAGCAATTTGGTCTGGTTGGAAGCATCTCTTCTCCTGATAATGGATGTGTAAATGATCATTAAGTCCCTCTCAACCAAATCATTCTATGACAGTCCTATGAATTGTGGAGAAGAGTTTGTTCTCTGTGGGTGGATAGACAAGGCCACATCTTAGATTTTTCAGAYGTGCTCTTCAGAATGACTCTTTAACATTTGGCTGTTACCCAGATATGAGGACACAGGGAGAAGGGGAAAACCAAGCTGAAGATGATGCCTAGGAAGGAGCACGATGACAGGTAGGATGATAATATTGTCCACAGTGACTGAGAATGGAGATGGAGGAGACAAAATGCAGGTTTTGGGTGGAAAAGTTCAAGAGCTCTGTTTTATACATATTGAGTTTGATCTGACACCTRAACATCCACCAGGAGATGCTGGAAAGACTGACCAAGATTTTGGTTTGGATAGGAGTCAGTCCTGAAGCAGAGAAGTTAGATCTGCAAGCTGTCACTGCAGCAATCACAGCTGAATCTGTGCTGGTGGATGATTGTGAGGGACAARGCTTGGATGAGGAAGGGAAGGGAATGATGTGAAGAGACCTGTTTACATCTCCATATGGATGGGAAACAGAGACAGGAGGCAATGGAGTAATCAAAGCTAAGCACAGGACAAGTAATTGCTGTAAATATATTACAAATACGAGCAAAAGTACATGAAAAATAGGATCTCTTATAAAGGATGATACAGAGATCCAGTAAAACACTCCSATAAAGTTGATGAGCTGATAGAAAATATGATCTAAAAAGACARAAAGGAAACTCTCTTGACAGGTATCCTTCCAGATAAGGACTTCCTTCCAAGAAGGAACTTTGCTCCTGCTCTAAAKTAAGGGCAGCTTATTTTAAGAAATAAAATTCTGGGCAGCTTATTTCTAAAGGAAATTGAGTGTGTAAAAAATTGGAAAGCTTTAGACTTGGTGGACCCTTAGGAGAAACAAGTGCCTTGCATAGAGAAATGGGGTTGTAATGGACGGTGGTCAGGCACTTGTCCAAGGTAAGGTTAATTAAAAAAAAAAAAAAAAAAAAAAGAAAGAACTTTCATAAAAGAAAGTCGCCTTTTGAAACTATTAGGCAACATATGTTGTGTGAACAGGAAGTCACAGCAGAGCAATAATCCTGACAGCTGTGGAGAAACAGGAGTCTGCCGCAGGAAGGAACGGCTCGAGACCTGACGAGAATGATGATGGATGCCCTGCTGGAGGTACACGAGGACAAACCAAGAGATGCTGAAATCGGCCGAACCACAGCGGCAACACTGAGCTGGAGTCGTAAGCGGACGAACGAGGCCAGTCCTAGAGTGAGAGCCATGGAAGGGGAAGAGGGAAAATGGCAGCAATGCCCTGCTCCTTCCCAAGGATGATGGGCTGCGCTGTCATCTCACCACGAGGTGGCTGCATTTCCCTGTGATCATCCCAAAAAAGTCCTGAACGACGCCGAACACCCGGCAGTGCCACCAACACCAGAATGGGTGCGGAGATCCTGGCGGGATTTGGGCTATCTCATTCCGAGTGCCTTAGAAACATTGATCCACTGTGGGCAAAACCTGCTGTGCTGCACATCTTCACTGAGTGCTGGTGGCTCTGCAGGTCCTCACGGCTCTGCAAGGGCATGRCAGCAGTGTTGTGCCTGCTTGTAGACACAGAGCAATGCCACATGACTTAGCTTATAATGAAGAGGAGGAAATTCTTAATTTCCTCCTTGTTTTTTTTTCTGTGAACTAAGAGTAAGTACTGTGAGGTTCAGACATGGATTCATGGAAACTTGTGAAGTCATGGAAACTCAGTTCTGAGTCTGTGATGGGCGTCTAGTAAAGATTAAATTATGGTACTTTTTCAGATGTCCAGTCAGGCTATTCAAGAATATTTCTATAACAAGTGTTTGAATCAGGTAAGTCAAGAGGGCAAATGGTCCCAGAAAATTGACCCATGAAATGGCCAAATTTTCAGGTGTTTTGTATCTCCTGAGCTCAAGTGATAGCACCAGGATGGAGCCATAAGTAGTTTCCAGGTGGTTGTGAGATGAGTACTTTTTTCTTATTGGAAGTGTTCTAAAAGTAAGAAGGGAACGGGTTGGGGAAGAATAACGATAAAGATAAAATTTTCAACTCTCCTTGGGTTTTGTCTTTGTTTTCTCATGTCTTCCTCTCACCTTTGTCACAGGACTTTGCAGGATTTTTGGGATGGGGACTGACTTTTATTAAACCTTAATAGTTTCACCCTACTGAATTGAAATTCCTGATGTCAGCTTATAGACACTATCACTTAGGGTCCAGGTTTCAAAGAAAGTCACTAAAAGCACCTCTCTAACCTGTGTCAGGAATGATGTCCATAATATGAGAGTATGAGATGTCAGCATCAAGCCCAACATCTGGTTTTGTTAGAAAGAGCCTTTTAGGAAAGAGACTTTTAAAAGTATTCAAGTGCTTCAAAAAGTGGAGACCCCATCTTTAAGGAGACTTTTTTTGGTAGCATCACTGGTAAACATGTACCATTTTAAAACTGATTTGTCTAAGATGACGTTCCAAAAAAAAAAAAAAAAAAAAAAAGAGATCTTGATGGTTTGCTAGTTTTAGAAACCTTTTTGCTTGCAAAGAATTTTCCATTTTCCTCCCTGAAAAGATCTACAGAAAATCTGTCGGGCCCACTTTAAACTTATTTGGATAAATTCATGAATTTACATTAGAGTCTCTTACTGAAAGGGAGATTTTACACTCTCAAATATTTTTAATTGAGCTTTCTTGTATCCTTTCCAAGTTGTCAGCATGTTTCTTAGCCTTCCATGATTTACACTGTGAATAATTAGTAATAAAAATAATACACTATTATAATAAACCAAAACAAGTTGTACCAGATTTTCTTCTCCTACTGACAGTGGAATGCCTTCCATTCTTCTCTGTCTCATGACATGATGGTGTACAAATATCTCCTTGCATCGGAGACACAACCCCACTTCTATTTTCTTGAACAATCAGTCTTGAAACCCCATGTGACTAAAAATTTGTGCAAGAGGAGTGATCCTTCAGGTGTGTCCTGGAAGATCCAATAGTTGGTCTGACACCTTTCTGAGGGCAGGGGTATGGGACACACCTATGCCCAGGCTGGTGTTTTTGTAGCAGCAGCAAAAGGTGCCCGTCGCTGTATGATCTGTCTCTAGCYCCTACTACCATGATGTGAATGTGCTGCTCTCTGCTGAATGCTGGCAAAAAGTTCTTTATTCTTTGCCAGGAGGCAGGGTCTCTTTGAGAAGGGAAAGTGAAGAGACCCTTAGACACAAGTTTCTACTTCATTCATCCCCCTGAAACTTGAACGGCTGTGCTTGTGGCGAGTCTGGCCCCAAATTTTTGGCGCCTGTGAACCATATGTCATTTTTTTTTTCCCATGTCATCAAAACTGCTGGTGACAGAGCATAGCACCCTCTGGGGTTTTGTGCCTGTGAGGAATGACAGTGTCATCCCAGCCTTTCCACTGATGAGTTAAACACACCCAAGGCTCTGAGCCTTCCTGGATGATGAGTTGCAGAGCATAGATAAATCATTTCTCCTGCTCAATCAGGCCACAGGGCAGCCAGGRCTGGTCTGATTCTCACTTGCCCATGTTACAGAGCTACTCACCGGCATTGTCTGGCTGCCATGCAAGGCRTTGATGGCAGCTTGGGCCTCTGCATGTGAAGAGTATTTCACAAATGCACACCCTGGAAGAGGAAAAAAGAAGAGTGTGAGAAAGTTTGCATAGAGACCATGAAAATCCATCTAGCTCAGTATCCTGTCCTCAGAACTGGCCAGTAATTATGGTTGTGAACAAAGAGTGACAAAAAAATGTGTCCTGGTCTTTTCAGAGTCCAGTCATCAGCAGCCTGGGGACCTCTTAAGGAAAACCTGTTTCCAGAATTCCCACACTGCTTGTAATGAACACTGACAGACACAAACTTAACCAGTGCGTCTTCAATCTATTCCTGCTTTGACTTCCACAGCTTTCAATGGCAGAATCTCGCACAAAGTTTACAATTTATTGTGAGAAAAAAAAAAAAGCTCTTTCTTTTACTTGTATTTAGCTTAATTCTGAGCACTCCTCCCTCTGTGACTGTGACAAACAGCATGGAAGCACACRCAAGTCATTGGAAAGCTGCACAAACCTGGTACAAGCAACCACAGGACAAATGCACAGAAGGCATTAGAGTTACTCCAAACCCACGAGGCACCTGATCCTATCCCWGCCTGCAGGAGCTCCGTGACAGACTGCCCAGAGCTTGTCTTGGCTCCAAGCCACTTGGGTCTGGCAAAGCATGAGACACCTTCTGGTGAAGTGGCAGGGGTGGGAGAGGTACCCATGTGTTGATTGCTGCTGAAAAATCTGAGTTTGTCATCGCTGCAAAGTCAGTGCCTGCGTGGGTGTTGTGTTCTGGACATCAGRGGGATGTGGGCAGTGTTTCTCTGGCCTGCGTTGCCACGTGGGGAATCTCACACCGAGCTCTTACATAAGGTTCTGGGGCAGAAAGGTGCATTTATGGATGTGTGCTGGAGTGCAGAAATGATCAACACTTCAGAGGGTTATGTGCTCTTCTAGGGTGGGGGAAAGTATTGACAACACTCCTGGCTACGAGCAAACTGACTCAGAGCTAGGAAGGGTAATTTCCATATGCTAAGGCAGTTTTTGGAACAGATTGGGAGAGATCTGAGAAGTTTTGGCTTCCATCCCCTCCTATTACTACCAAAGACTTTTGAGCTTTTAATCAATTTGCAAAGCCCTCTCAGTTTCCCTGAAGGGGTGCAGATGACAGTGCAGGGAATGCCATCCTGGCAGTGGGATGGTTCTCCTTCAGCCCCTCTGGAGCACCTTTGGAAGGTCTGCACACCCTTTTGTATCCCTACAGCACAGGCTGAAAAATGAAGCAATAGAACTTTCAGGCTGGAAGAATGAACCCCAAAGGTCCCCAAAAGCATTATTGCAGGCAGATAGAAGTGAATTTGAAGAATGTATTGATAGCCCCTTCTAAAATTAATACATATACATAAAATGTCTTACAGTTCAGAGCTGTTCACTTTGCTTCACTCTCTCAGCCCTGTGCTCAGGCTGCATTTCAGGAAAGGTCCAATGATTATTGCTAATAGTTGGATCTAATTTATAAGGAGCTGAGAGGAGACAATCATGAGAAAATGAGATAGATAAACTTCAGCTGGAAACAATGGGGATCAATTATGACATAATCCCAGCCCAGCATTCCCGGGCTCCTGAGATACTTCGTCTTCCCCTTCATTAATCAGAGATAATCCAGAATTAGGGTGTTTAATTATTTGCAGAGATTCTTTTGTACTTTCTGCCTCTAAAAAGAAGATGCTGATTAGCAAATATACAAAAGCTTTCCAGTTCCAGTCACCAATTTCATTTAGAGCAGGATTTTTGGCTGTGGTGTTGCTGTCATGTTGAAGGCTTCACTCTTTTCAGGTGAAATTCACCCCTGTGCTGAGGGTCCTGACGGATCAGTGGAGCTGGATAAAGGTGGGAATGATGGGAGTAGCAGACATTTTTCTTGTTTAATGCCCAGGATTCTAATGGGATCCCTCCTACTGCTTCACATTAACTGCTTCCAGTAGGTTTTGAGGTAGCAGGTCAAGTGAAAATTCAGCWTTTACTGGTGTATCTGGCCAGGCAATAGCAGACATCCCAACATTTTGTCSTTTTGGTCTGTGCATTCAGTGGGATGGCTTCTGTGAGCAACACCAAAAATGCAGATAATCTCCCTGCCCATTGTCCTCAGAGCTGACTCCAGGAGCTGGTGAGCTGAGGACATGAGGAATGTCACTCTTCTCAGAAGCATGGTGTCCTTTCGACAGGAGCAGCTCTGGAGTGTGAAAGGATTCTGATACACACACAGATATATCCTCTGCCCCTCAGGATGATACATGTGCTTAAGATTTCCTTTTTTCTTTGCTTACAGACATGAGCTGGAAGGGCTGCCCTGACTGTTCTGTCAGCTTGGAGGAGACTGCAGACTCAGGCCATAGGATTGTGACTGCAGAGGGTGGTAAGGCTCTGCTCCTGAAGGGTGCTGTGGGAAATGTTTACTTTATGAGTTAYTGAGCCAGACTGCTGAATGGGAAAAAAAATAAAGAAGGGAAAATAGCTGGACAGAGAGCAGCAATGAATACTCTGTGGGTTCTCCTGGATCCACTTCAGCTCCCTCACCTGAGAGCTCCTGCACTCCTGGCTCAACACTGAGCTTTACCTGGAGGGGTGCAGAATCACTCCATGCTCTCCCAGGAAAAAAAAAAAAAGTGCTGCATTCCCCTTTAGGCTGAGAAATTCCTCAGTCCCAGCATCTCACTGCTCCTAGCGCTGTGACTCGTGCAGGGGGTATTTCYGCAGACCTGAAGGGCATGGCCCGTGGCTCAGGAGAGTGCCCGTGGCTTCAGGAAAGGCTCAGGCAGCTTTTTGGTCATGACTGGACTGTGRTGGCATCAAACTGGGAAGATGCAGCACAACTTCTGAGAGACCAGTACTTGCCCTGAGCTACCAGAAGGGTGTAGAGGCTCACCACAGGGATACCTGGCGGGCTGGGTGGGATTTAAGTGCATGGGATCTGACTGCTATCTGGAATTTAGACAGTCTGCTTAAATCTCAACTTACGTAGAATTTAAGCCTTATGGGTTTTACCCAAAATAAGTAGCTCACAAGCAATGTGTGTCACATATTTGTTTCTAGCAGATGGAAAACATTGCAGACTGGGAATAACTTTGTGGGAGTTGTGGCTTGCCTGACTGTCTCCTAAGATAAGGGCACTAGCCTTAAGTTTTCCATTGGATTGACTGCTCTGTGTGCGTGTGTGCATGCACGAAACTGTGTGTGTGTAAATTAGGAGCTTCACATTCTCAGTAAATAGCACCAGCAAATGGAAGCTGGTAATATTAACTCTGTCAAGGCTCAGTATTGATCCTGAACAGCTCACTGAAACGTCAGCCTGAGACTGCAGCCTGCTAGCACTAATAATTAAACTGGTTAGCAATATGGAGCTGYCACTCAGATTCTGTCTTATAATGAAATTGTTTTAGGAGGAAAAAAATAAAAAGAKAGAGCAAGTATGAAGACAAGCCTGTGGGTTGCATCTCCTCTGGAATTTGTTTCTTACAGAACTCAGACTTTATTGCCTTTATTATTACTCTGTTTAACTCCTTTGTCATTAGATTTCATTCCAGGTGGAAGCAGACAGACTTTTTTTTTTTTTGCTTTCACCCATTTTACTGATTTGTTCAGTGAATGACGTGCTTAACTGTCTGCTGTTATGGTGATTGGAGCTCCTCTAGGGCATCCCARCCTGCTCCTTCCCAGTGGGGCAGCCCCTGTCTTTGGGAGTTGCAGAGCTGAAGTCCCCACACAATTGAAGGAGGGTGCCCACAGCTTATTTTCAGCCTTTTATATCATGGATGCTGAGCTGCGCTGATGTGTATTGAACAGCCATAAGGATGGTGGGAAGGATTTTTTTWTTTTCGGCCTTCAATGATTTTATGGAATAACAATATCTTTCTCCAGTGCATCGCTGTGATTTGGATTTTTTTGCCTCCCTGCTGCAAAAATGTGCTGGTTGATGTTGTCACTTGTCAGAATATCCAATGAGATAAGAACTGTGTTGGCAGGACTGGCCTCTTGTCTGGTGTTGCCCATGCTGACACAGTTCATGCTGTGTATATGCAGATCAATATTTAATGGACACATTATACCGCCAGGAGAAGAGGGTTCCCTATTCAGACTGAAGTCTGAATTCCTCCAGAGAATGATGTGGGAAAAATATGACCTTCCTGTACAAGAGAGAAGCTTCATTCTCACACCTGGCCTGTAGCAGAAGACCTTTTGTCTTGCTATCCAAGAAGTGTCAGAAGGAGGAAAGACTCCTAATTTTGCAATGGAGCATTTGCATGTTTCAAACAGTAAACGTGTAATGATGCAATATTTAAACGGGCACCTGTGCCCTTGCAGCTGGGCTCACTGGCTGGTAGGAGCCCATGCAAAAACCAGGTGAGTCTGGAAAAACCTGGGGCTGGTGGAGGAGAGATGAGTGGAGCTGATGCTGGGGCCAGAGGGTGATGATGTAAAGTACCAATCTTGGCCTTTTCAAAGAAAGAATCRTCTTGTTCAGTGGGGAGAGCACTTCTTGGGTGAATGTAAAGGCCCTGTTATGGGGGAGGCTCTGCCCCAGCAATTACAGGGTCAGTTTGTGCGTGGTGTGACATTGGATACATGTGTTTTAAAATGCAATCAGCCTTTTCTTCTCATGCACGAGCAGAGTGACCAGCAGAGTGAAAATGTGACCCCTCCTAAAGCAAGAGACGCCAATGGSGGCCACATGATGCTTTTGTCACACCAGAAAATGATACATTCATGAAGAAAACCAGGGTCTAGCTCAGCACAAGGCACCCCTTACCTTTGCTGTTGCCATCGGGTCCCCGAAGGATCGTGCACTCCTCGATGTTGCCAAACGCCTCGAATAGCCTGCGCACATCGTCTTCCGACTGCTGCTTATTGAGCATGCCCACAAAGAGTTTTCTGTCTTCTGGAACAAAATAAAGAGATGCTTACCATATTTCAGGAGGGATGGGAAAGCCAAGATGGCTCAGCTATCACATGCAAAACAAGCGGTGACTTCACCGAGGTGACATGTCTCAGAAGCTGCTAATCTTTTCAGGTGGCTGGCTTGAAAAACCTTAACAGCCTCTGACTTCGCATGAGAACTTGAAAATCATCCAGCAAGTTTCAAAAAAAAAAAAAAAAATCAAGCYACCAAACAGCAAACAAAAATGGTTTGGTCATATATAAAATCGAGGTTTCCAAATCAGCTCCTTCTGATCAGTTTTTGCAGTCAGTTTGCAGTAACTGAAATGACAACACTGCTCAGACTGCTATCCAAGAACAAGGTGGATAAATATAGCATATAGGAGCCAAGTCCACATGGAAAATAAGTTAGTAGCCCTCGCAATACTAAATAAGTTGCAGGAAAAAACTGTTTAACATATGCTTATTTAAATCAGGAGTAAGGGAAGTCACAGCCTGTAAACTGGAGATTTGTCATTCATGCCCACTCAGAGACATGTATCTACTAGTTTGGATGAGATTTTTAAYATATTTACAAGGTTCATTTGAAAAAAGCCCAAAGTTTTTGAAACTTAAATTGTTTTTAGAAACATGGAGTGAAATCATATGGTTGCCAATATCTGCAATAGCTCAGGCAGGTGGTATTTCATGCCAAAGCAGAACATTTTCTGCTAAGGGATAATTGTATTTTGGACAAGGGTGCTCAGTGTGACCCAGCACTGTGCACTCACAGCCCAGAGAGCCAAACGTGTCCTGGGCTGCACCCAGAGCACCGTGGGCAGCAGGGGAGGGAGGGGATTCTGCCCCTCTGCTCCGCTCTGCTGAGACCCACCTGGAGCATCCAGCCCTGGGGACCCTGCACAGGAGGGACAGGGACCTGCTGGAGTGAGACCAGAGCAGGGCTTGGAATCAAATGATCTTCAGGGCCCCTTCCAACCCAAACCATTCTGTGATTTATACTTGGATTTATATCAAGTTTGGGGAATCTTCATGAGACCCCTCCAGAAAGCATTGGTGAAAACAAAGTAATGATTGTYAGAAGGATCTCAGAGGGGGCTGAGTGACGCCTCTCCATCAGGTTTCTGTTCAGAGACTACTACCATTACACCAAGGAAAAAAAGGAAATTTACATAGTTTACATGTAAACAGGCCATTTGCACATGATTCATAAATGTCTTATTTATGATTCATTAAACACTATGTAAATGTGTGAACCATGAGGGTTTTTTCAGAGCACGTTACAGAGCAGATGTAACTAATTTGAATAAATATATGTAAATACCTAAATAATTTCATTTTTTTTAATTTGATTTATTTTTTTTAATGTACAGGTTAACCTAAAGCTGAACAAAACACTGGTTTGCAATAAYCCTTTTCTGGCTGACTAATTGGGCAATTCATGTCACTTTTGTTCACCGAGAAATCACTGGTGTAGGCAATCTGTTCTGCTTCAACCAGTGTTTGATCAAAAATCCCGTTTCCAAGATGCACCTGCACATTGGCAAATTACTTTACAGCCTTGGATGTGAATAATTTTTCATGCAGTGGCTATTGAATGAGGATATTAGGAGCTTTCAACCTTGCAGTTGAGTTATCCATGAGAAAAGAAAGTGTGCTGCCCACAGAAAAGCAGGAGGCTGAACAGGTAGGAAAAAACATGTTCAGGGAGATACAGGTGCACTTCTGTTAGGTGAGAAAAAACAGAAATAACCTTCTGACAGACATGTTAAAGCCAGAAATTTTTCTGCTTTATGATGGTATTGATTAAGCAGGGAGGCATTTTGAGGCCTTTACTGGCAACACAAAGCTCAGACTGTGGTTGTGCACAAAGCCCTGACTAACACCAGCAGTTTGYAGGCTGTCCCCACCTCAGGAGAGGGTGATTTGGACATTGGTTTCCCAATGGCCAAAGTGTCCTGCAGAAGAGACYCCCAGATGTGAGGTGTAAACCTTAGAGAGGCAGCCCCTGAAGTTTACTGCGTGCTTTCAGGGGTATCTTCCAGTCTAGGGTGTGACAGAGCCTTGGGAAAAGAGTCCAGTCCAAAGGTTTTGCAGATACTGGGGGAAAACTCACCTAGCAAATGAGACCTCCTGTCCTGCAAGATATTTCAAGGGAGCAGATCAGCTGGAAAGAACTGGGAACATGTATGGCAAAAGGTTTTGCCTAGAAACTTTATGCCTAGTAAATACTTGCAGCRCAACAAAAGAGTGTTTTATTGTACTTTATACAGCTTCTCCTGTTTCGAATAAGCTGCATCAGCAAAAGCACTCCTATAGCTGTGTAACTGTTTTCACCAGACTTTTTGCTAATATAAATGTATCATTTAAAAAAAAAAAAAATCACATCCCTCCTCTGTCAGCAAAACTCTCTAGTGTGGAACTGGMCTGAAACTGCCTTGTCTGGTCTAGTTTATGCAAAGTTAAAAACAGGTGTTTTAGGAACCRCTCAAATTTTTATTTTTACTTCACACCCTCCTGCATTTTTTTTTTTTTGCAGTGCACTGGGGCTGTAGTGGCTGTCAGAGGATGGGSTCCATCAGGAGCAGGCTCTGTCAAGGTGAGGATCACCTTCCCCAGGAGCTGCTGGTCCAGGGGAGGTGGCATGAAGGGGCTCCCTGTGAACAGCTACTGCTTGGACAGCACCTCCAACCCCATCTCCAAATCAGCATCCTGTGTCCCTCCTGGAAAACAGCACCTTGTGTAGTCAGAGGAATCATTTGTTATATCTGCCACCTCAGAAATATACACAATCACACACTAGACTGATAAAAAATGAATCGATTTAACGAGTTGTTTTACTTTCAGTGGTTTCTATAACAAAGTGCTGCATTTGCCTCTCACATCCCAGCTCTTTCAGGGAACYAAATGCTTGTTTTGACAAAAAACCCTCACACATCCTGAGAAAAGAGAGAGGAAAGAGTCCAGAAGATGGGGCCATTCAATGTGTTCCAGGTCTTGGCTAAGAGTTTATCCTCTAATGGTCCTGTTTGAGGCTCTCACACCCTGATTGTCATCATACACTACTCTTCCACATCCCCAAAAAAACCTGACATGCCATGCACTGAGACAACTACTTCTGGTTTGCAAATATGTCTAAAYAAGGCCATGAGGTTGTGAGAACAAAATGAAGAGGGGATGTGCTGGGATGCCTCGAGCACATGTGCACAGCACAGGTGATTCCCACCAGATGTTGCCAGTATTGTCTATTGAGATTTGAGGGCATTGCATCCTACAATAGTCAGTTTTAGGCTGCACACAAACCTGGATGATGCTGTTCCTAAGTTCTACCAGCTGCACTCCCCCCACATCACTGTCCTGAGTCCCACACTTCCTCCTCTTMCAGTGAGACACTGTTCCAAACCTGTGTGTCTCRGGATCCACASCTGAGTTTCAGAGTYCTGGACAGACTCAGTCCCCTTCTCYTCCACTGCCAGGYKCAGTGCTCAGCACCRTTTCAGGCTGCAGGACTGTGGGGTGAAGGAACCTTCTGAGAAAGCTGAGTCCCAGGGCAAAGTGAACACACAGCCAAGGAGAGCAGGAATACCCCCATCCAGGGCAGAGGAGAAGGACAAAGAGAGGGCAGGCATGAGCCCATGATCTGAAATGTCCCCAATATGAGCTGTGGGCATGGCCTTGTGTCCACCTGAACTGGCCTTGTGTCCAGTGAACTGGCCAGTGGCCATGGAGAGGGAGCTGCCCCTTACAGTGTCACACAGTGATGGCTCTACAGAGAGGAGCAGCCAAGAGGAGCATCCTCCACCTCCTCCCTGTGAGGATGGTGAAGATGGTGACCATGCTTACCATGTCCTGGAACAGCTGTGATGAGAGAAACCCGCTCCACTTGGCTTCCTCAAGGCTGTGCACCAGGTATTGACTCACATCTTGAGTGTCTTCCCTTTATTTTTGTCAAGAACAACCTGTCCAAATCCCTGTCTGTTACATTCTCTGAAGGGACAATTTCAGTTCCTATCTCACCCCTCTAACCTCACTCAGTTCCTATCTCACCCCCTAAACCAGCAGCTCTATGAGCAGTGACACTGTCCTGCAACTGAATGTGGATTCCACAAGAACCTCTTCTGCTCCTCACTTTTCTGTCTTCCCTCACTACTGCACACATCATTATCAGTCTTTTTCCACAAGCTGAGGCCATCATGCCTGCTTTGCCGTGGAAATATGCGACCATGGGTTGGTGTTTTTGCGTGTGGTGGCACCCAGGACAGCCAAGGAGGTTTTTGCTGGTGCATTCTGATAATACTGAGAATTAAGTTCCTCCCGGGTCTACCCCATTTTGCAATCAACAGATCACAACAATGACTGAATGTGGTACCCCAAGATCCTCACAGGACAGGAAGGGAGAGAAAGACCCCAGCAATGGCAAATCACAATTCCCAGAGGCGTCCCCTTGGTGACATTTSCAATATCCCCGTGGATCCCTCCCTCTACTTGACCACTCTGCCGGCGATGGAGGCTCGTGCCTGCCAGGAAAATCCGGCTGCAAGGCGCCGTGGTGAAGAAATGCCACTTGTCAGATGTTTATACACAGCCTSGGCACCTTCCCCAGCGCAAATAGGGGTTAAATTATTCCCTGTTCTATTTGTATTTAAATGTTACGTTTCCATGATAAGTGTAAGGCAGAGGTGTCAGATGGGCCCGGGGAAGGAGGCAGCACACGTGAAAGGTGAAATAATGGAGCGCTGAAAAGAGAGTGCTGAGAGGAGAGGGAAGGGGGGACACCCGAGCCGGGGGGGAGAAGGGGGAGGACGGGCACTAATTAAAGAGACAGAAGGGACAATGAGATGCAGSATGTTTGACCCTCCGTGGAGCAAGAGGACAAGAACAAGAATCACAGCAATTGTGGAGGGACTGGGGGAAAATTAGGGTCACTCTCAGGGAGACATGACACAGGATTGTGTTTATCCAGATAGCTCTTGCTAATGTATGTGTGTGCGTGGGGGTACATTTAGATAAGAGTGTATAAATACACTTGTGTTCCCGTACTCCTCATGCAAAACAAAGAGGCTGAATCCCTGTGTCAGGAAAGCTCAAACTGGCTTTACCATCTAGAACATCGCTTCCAAGGCCTTGGAAATAAAGAGGGACGGATTTACCATCTCCAGTTTAGATAGCTAACAATTATTTGTCCCTGCTGCTATTCCCCTCCTTCCCAAGTGTGGCTCGCACACACAGAGGGGGAGCAGCTGCAGAGCCTTGGCCCTGGCAAGGGAAGGACTCTCAGCTTTTCTCCTTGGCACCAGGRCACTACAAACGAGCAGCCTGGAAAAGTTTTCTGTGCAGATGTGRGAAAGAAGAAAAGCCAGTGCACAGGACCAGGAGAGGATGCAGAGGCAGAGTGGATCTTCCTTGCCCACTCCCCTGACTCAACAGASAGGGGAGAGGAGATTGCACTGGGGKTGTTCACCACATACTCAGAATCACAGAATGRTTTGGGSTGGGAGRGACATTTACAGGTCATACAGTCCAAGCCCCCAGCAGTGGGCAGGAACCTCATCARCTACAGCAGGTTGTTCAGAGCCTTGCCCAAAGGGATCTTGAAAGTTTCTTTGGATGCAGTCCAGGACAGGGTTGGTTTCTGGGCTGCAAGAGCTGATTCATATCCAGCCTTTCATCCAGCAGAGCCCCCAAGTCCAAGCAGTGGGATCAGRAATATGTCAGAGTCACAGTGGTGAAGAAGAGCTATAAATGTGGTTTTCTTTCAGACAATCATGACCAAGGTATCCTTTGCAGGTCAAAGAAGAAAGAAGGAGCTAGAGAGCAGAGGGTGAGCAGCAGATGCGCTGGCCATTAGGAAAGTTTGGTTTGAGCTCTGAACTCAAATCTGCAAGCTCAAACCTGAATCTCTCTTGAGCCAGAGTGCCCTACCACTCCCCTTACCCTATGCTAATGAGGTGATCAGTAGGCTAAAAGCAGGGCATTTCCCAGGGCCTGGGATTCACACTCCTATTGCCATTTTCACAGCAGTCCTACAGCTACGTGATGATGATTACCACCCTTTCCACAGGGGAAGTGATTATGAATTCTGTTGTAGCTAATTGTAAATTAGCTAATTATCTTCTCCATGGTACCTTGCTGAAAAATACACGAACCTTGTAAAATAGAGGTGTTTCAAAAATTAGGATGGGGGGGGAAATCCAACAAGATTGAAAAACCCAACCCACTCTCGAAACAGAGACTCACTGCTACCTAACTCCAAACAACAAAAAACAATACCTCCTTCCACCTGCAGCGACTCCTCTTTGGCCCCTTTTCCCTCCTCCTCCCCATACCAAACAACACCCTCAAGGGGCTAATTCTGCTGCAGGCTTTAAAATGTTTACTGAGTTCACCTCTTCCTTGCAGCTGGGTCTTGTGGGGCATCCCTAATCACATCTTAGCAAGAGCGATTTCTTTGTGCCAATCTCTTCCCCTCCTCCCTCCCCGGTTTGGTTTTCCTTAACAGATCCTTTATATCCCGTACRTTAGCAGATATGATTGCACAGCTGCTGGTCTCCAACTGCTGGAGACAGGGRCTTTGAGACACCAGGGCTGGAGAGAATAGCAGCTAATCTGAACAKCTGTGTGCTGGGGACAAGCGCAAATGAGTGTAAGCCCAGGTGTGGGAGCGTAACTCTTCTGCACAAAGAAGGAAGCTTCATCCCACAGGTGCGTTGCTTTCCACTGTTGCACGTCAAAAACTTAGTTTGAAGGAATTCTCTTGCTTAATTGCTTGGCTGCACTCTGAGCCTTGACTTGGACATGGATCCTGTAAACAGAGTGAAAGAACAGCTGAAGAGACAGAGGCTCTGTCTGGCTCTGTTTGCTGTCTCAGGCAACAGCCAGCTGTGGATGTCGAGGGAAGAGCAAAAGAACGTGGAATTTTGTTAAGCCCCCCAAATATTCTCCTAGAATTCAGTGCTCTGCAATTCAGAGAGTTCTGAAGTCTGCAGTGTTTTGGTTTTTTGGTTTGG
>NW_026623287.1:603230-688837 GCF_030028575.1 Malurus melanocephalus
TTTTTTTCATATGTAGTAGTTTCTGAAGTGTCTTTCTTTGATGTAATTGTTCAGTTTTTTTTTTTTTTTTTTTCATATGTAGTAGTTTCTGAAGTGTCTTTCTTTGATGTAATTGTTCAGTGGACTTTTGAACCCGTGTGCRCTTGCGAGCATCCAGCACATCCTGCAGTGAGACATTCTGCATCTTAAGCACGCACTGAGTTATGAACCTCTTCCTTCTGCTTATTTTGAACATGCCACAAACTATTTTCAAAAGATAGAACCTAAAGCTTGCTTTGGGAAAGAATGGAAATCATTCCTGATCCAGTCATGGAAGAGAGGACCCATAAGGATATTCAAGAATTTGGCTGTAGCTCTTTTCTGTAGATTTCAGACTGGTTTTTGGGGCTCCTGAGTCCTGTCTCAAGCTGTGCTTTGGAAATTGTGGAAGGCAAAACCACTTTTCTCTTAGAGTGATTTGTTATTCCTAGTACCAAAGAGATGGATGGCTGTGCAGTTACTGTTATTAAATACTTACAATATATCTTTGCCAAGGACAGCGGCCTCAGAATAATGTGGGCTACATCAATTACCCAGTGCAAAAGGCAGCCTCAGTTTCCCCAACTGCAAAAGGACTATCTGGTGTTTGCAAGGGGAAAAACTGGGCATTGATAAAGTTTGTCACACTGCAGRAGCATGGGTAGGTCTGGCAGTAATAATGAAAGGTACCTGGGAGGCTGGGGGCAGATTGGTGGCTGAACCCTACCATAGTTCCTATCAGATTTAAGTGGCTGGAGCCTTCCCAACTCCTTTTCATGCAAGAGRGGCAGGGGGGTAAGTCAAGGCAGGACTTAGTCCTCCACAAAAGCCTGCTTTTGTAAATGACAATGACTTGGTGAATCTTGGTGTTGTTTTACAGGGAGAGATTTTCATGTCCTGCAGTGGTGTGACTCCTAAAGACAGGGTCATGATGATCAAGGTGCTTGTGTCCAACAGATGCTGGCTGCTGGCCTATGAGAAACTGGAAAGAAAATTAACTTGTTGCCAGATGGTGAGCCCAATGTCTAAGATAATTTTTTTAATTAAAAATGACTAGGCCTGTTCTCTACTTTCAGTGCCCTAGTCTACATTACAGCTCTACCTCCTGAGCAAAGAACTGCTTTACAGGGAACTGGAAGAGATTCTCTATGTGCACCAGCTGCTAAACCACATCTGGAAATTGTCTGGGAGAGCAAGCACATGAGCAGGGTGGAAAAAGTGCAGAGCTGCGATGAAAAAGGGAAGGAGATGGAGAAGATGTTTTGGAACAGGAGGGTGGGGGTGTTTTGGGTTTGAATGATCTGTGCCACTGTGGCAACACCTGCTGAGTGCCTGCACTGAGTGAAACCCAGCTGCAAATCCAGAGCCTCATCAGGGCAGGGCAGATGAAAACACWCTCAGGCTTCCCCTGTTCACACAGGATATGGACAAAACTCTGGCCACGGGCCAAGCAAATCCTGCCACGAAGACACAGCCTAAGCGGTTCCAACAGCAGACTCTTCTTGTACAGCTGCGAATATCATAACCCCAAGACAAATATCTGCAGTTCTGACTTGCTGAAMAGCACTGCCACAACTGTCCATTGCCAGGAGATTCTATTCCCTGTGCAGATCTTAAATGACAAGTTTTATGGCATTTGCTATTGAGCCGGGAAAACAACTTGCAAAGATCCATCTTATTTGTAGCCCTTGCTTAGGAAAGCTGTTGGTGAGAGGAGTCTAAAACCCCATGCCAGGCAAAGCACAAAGACTCTGCCTCTGAACTGTGCCTGGCARCTCATAATTCCTCCAAGTTTAATCATTATCTGATACACACAACTGGAACATTTTTGAGAATTGTTCATGAAGCAATGCTTTTTAGGAAAAGACTCAAAATCTGATCTTTCTAAACTCGACATGTACCCTAAACATGCACTTTCTTTTTGCAATCCTGCYGCAACAGRAAAAWWWYYKRAWTYMMAWYMRSCYTYCMAWYMWKRAAAAAAGTAGAAATCAGACCTCTCTCCCTTGTTATTAGCAGTCTGTTCTTAGAGTTCCCATTTCCCAGGAACAGCCCTGGAAACRTTCWTGGGAAAARGCACCTAAGGAGACCCAGCACAGGAGAGTGGATGTGCCCAGCTGTGCTATGACTAAACTTGGYAGGATTTTTCATAACTATTTAGGCTCCTTCCTCCTTGGATCCACAAATATTACCCTGGCCCAGTCTGATGGATTTCCCGAAGAAGAAGCAGATGAAGGAGAAGATTGTCTTGTACTATCAAATGACACCTCAAATGAACACTGAATAGTGCTTTTTGCACTCATCTTTCAGAGGCAGCTCAGATTTGAATACAACTCTTACTGCCTTTGGTTCTGGGGAATTTAACAGATCTTAATTCCTATGTGTAACATCCCCTTTTCACTCTGTAGCCACACAAGGTTGAGGCTGAGCCCGAAGGGCCATTTGGTTTTCACGCTCATTCAGAGCAAAGCTTAGAAGCTTCTTGACAAACTCCGCAGGGTCAGTGGTGTCAAGACTGGTATGTCAGGAAAATAAGTTTCAGTTCCTAAACTCATCTCACTGGTGACCTGTCGAGGCTTTGAAACCCTTTCCAGAAGCCTAGAAGGCCAAGACATTAATCTGTGGTAGCACTCCAGCCTTGAGCACCGAGGACTATTGAAACAGCATAGACACGGGCAGGARGGGGGGTGGGAAGGACATATTTTCTCTTGCAGGAGCTGGGACGACATTTCAGATCAAATTAAACTTCAGTTTTTAAAGACTTCAGTGGAGGTAATTGAAACACTTCCTCACAATTGCCTGAACCTAAGTGTTATCTCTTTTTTCCTCTGTATATCATCCCTTTTCCCCCAAGCCTGAGACAGCCCCGCACGGCCACAGCCTCCTTAATATTAAAGACGGTGATTAAATGGGATTCGCCAAAAGACAAAGGGCTGAAAACCTGCCAATTGTTAATCCCTCCTTTGCTGTGCTTAAAAATTCCATTTTCTTCATTTGAAGAAAGGAGGGGGGGAAGAAAAGAGAATTATRCGCCTATGTCTAATTTAAATTCTGGTGTCGCGGGTCCTGTTCCCTTCTCCCTCTCTTGACGTCTGAATATATTCCTTTATTACCATTATTACAGCTTTCTGATTGCATTAAAATTCATCCACACGCTTCTCTCCACATTCCACTTTTCTTTTGCCAGTTTTTTTGCTAATTCCCTTTTTCTCTCCCCCCTTTTCTCCCCACTTTCAAATTATACAGAATGTCATTAAAGATCTCCACAAAATGCCTCAACTCCCTTCTCTATTGCTTTTATAAACTTGCCGGCTTTTTTCCTCTCCATCCCCTCCTCTACAAACAAAGAAAATGAAGAAAAGGCAAAAGAAAACAATAATAAAGGAATCCAAGCAGCACATCTCATAGGTCTCAATAACACCTTTCCTACTTCATATAGCTCTTAGTCGAATGTTCACTTCAGTTATAAAGCTGTATTTCACACAGAAGTTTTGTGCATTATTTGTTCAATGCTATAGCTAGAATCCTTGGTTAAAATCAAAAGTGGAATTTGCCAGGCTATGCGTGCAAGCATGTAGCCTTGCCTGTAACTATAAGCAGAAAAATAAGAAGATTGGGAGAAAAAAAAAAATCACTCTGCTTTATGGAGTAAGAGCTGAAATCCTGTAAGGATTTGTTTATGGATGTGAGCAGTGGTGCTGGGCATGCAGAGCAGGTGATAAGCACGAGATCTGACCCCAACACGATCCACCAGTTATTGTTTCAGACATCTCCCGGCTGCCAGGTCAGCCTAAAAGTGACTTTTTTCCCCCACAAGGCAGATGGCATAGCTTTCCTTGAACCTGTTCCACTCTGTGGAAGCTCCATTTGGAGGATTTTATTGATTACAATGAAGGTGAACAATGGACTCTGCTTCTATACAGAACACAACTGCCTTGTGGGCAGCTGAACAATAAGGTGGAGGCGCATGATGTGGTGCCAGYGTGATCAGGATGGGGTGTCTGATCATCCCAACCTGTCCTTGTGACTCCCCTAGCTCAGCTGGGAGAAAAAAAGCTGCTGTTGTGCAACTTTAATTCATTCTTGCCAATTCTTCCCAGAGTGCCTAAGCAGGCTTTTTGCTCTTGTTAGTAGTTTTTTGTTTAGCTTTTTTTGGTTTTCTTCTTTCTCTTTTTTTTTTTTTTTTTTTTTTTTTTTTTTTTTTTTTTTTTTTTTTTTTTTTTTTGCTGCTGTCACCCTCAATTACACTGATATAATGAAATGACTGAAACGGGATGAAAAATGGAATTTTTTTCTATAAGAAATACTGATGTCTCAAAAAATGTGCTTCCACTTTGAATTGGAGAGGCCAAAGTTCTTGTGAAACGGAAATTCTTCAGTTGTGAAATGTTACAGGGTATTGTCTCAGAGGGATAAAAAGCCTTTGTCTTAATAACCTCAAAACATAAAATATATAAAGCAGAATGGCTGTGGTTTTCAGCCAGACAAAAGAAAGTATATTTTCACACACTATATGAATAAATAAAAGACATTTCTGTCATGGGATGTTGCTGAACGCAAAAGTCATAAATTAACTCCAGGGCGAATGAGACAGATTAGTGGTGGTTATGTCCACTCAGTGCTATAAAACATGAATATCCAGATGCAAAATCTATCTTAGTCACTAAACCTCTGTCTGCTGGAAGCCAGAGGGTATTAGGGGGAGGATCACTCTTTATGAAAGCCCTGTTCCTATTGTTTCTAATGGGCACTGTTGGGACAGAGGATGCTGGACTAGACAAACCTTTGGTCCAACTCAGAATGGAAGCTAGAGGTTTAATACAATACAGACATGAAGCAAAATAAAAYCAAAAATATCCCATTAAAATGATAGATTTGTATCTCCTGAAATGAGAACTCAACGCATTAATTAAAAAAAAAAAAAACAAAAAAACCAGAAGGTGTCCTCTGGCAAAAATCTCATTGAAATGAACCGGTTCCAGGGGAATGCTTTACCTGTTACAAAACTATATTTTGGGCTAGACAACTGTTCATTTGAAATGCTTTGGCCAGCTCGACAAATGACCCAGGAAATGAACGGGTCTGCTCCAGGATGCCACCCAGCAGGATCTGGCTTGACTTATCCACACACTCATTTAGACTGTTACCCTAAGGTGCATATGAGGAGGAACATTATATTCCAGTGATGTTGCAACAGTGTTTGAAATAAACATTGGGGATTCAGGGTTAGAGCTGAGGCTTATTGAAGTTAATGAAAAAGAGTGCTACAGAGCCTTGCAGGCTTTGGCTCAGACTCTCGGTTTGCTGAAATGCTGCTCAGATGTCCCTGCCACTGGTGGATACTGCATTCTCCCTGATGCACAATGAAGTATCACACACCCATGCCAGGAGAGAGCTGGTGAGGACAGAGCTGAAGGACAGCAAGCACTGGACGATGCCCATCACACCTTTTCTGTGCCAGGGTTTGGTAGTCTGTGCGTATTTCCCTGATTCAGCCTGTTTGCTTAGACCCCTTCCCCTATTCTGTTGCAGCAAGAAAACAAACCCTCTGCAGAATCTCCTGCACAGGCAAAACTCATCCTTCCCCTGAATAGAGGACTTCCCTGCAGGTCTCACCCCACGTTTTAAAACAGCCCTGCAGAGCAGTGAGGGAGCAGKAAGACTGGGATCAGGCAGGGGGGCCTGAAATGCCAGGTGGGGTTTGCAATAGTGTTTTATAAACAACACACTCACAGAGGAACTTTCCTTCAGTGACGGTCATATTCAGTACCCACTTATCATTAAACCAGGCAAGCTGGAGCCGGAGGGAAGTGACCCATGGAGGTTGGATGTCCAGTGCTCTGTTCTGGAAYCCTCCCTGGATCTGGGCTGGTTTCAAACTCAGGGGAGACCCATCCCACTGAGAGTGTTGAGCCAACGAATTTCTCCTCTTGGGGAAAGCAAGACTCCTTTGATGTCACTTAGCATCTCCCTACAAACATTTTATTGAAGATTATTTCATCTACCCACCTTCCCACCCCCCCAGCTCTCAGCTCCGACTGGCTTTAAATGCCACTGTCATTTCCATCCGCTGACAGAGCTCTTTAACTGCCGCGCCGAATGGCATTCGCTAAAACCAACTAATAGAAGGAAATGAGGTTAACCTTTAAGAAAGGTGAAAACGAGCCGGGTGCTATGCCAGCAGTAAAGAATTAGTTCATAAACAGCCTCCCGCTGCAGAGGCAGTTCAGTGCAGGCACTGGGGCTGCTGGCAGCTCTGTGCACAGGTGGGTCTCAGGGGTGAGCTTGGTCAGGGAAAGGCACGGCACTGCTCCATTCATAGAGTTTAGTCAGCCCTTGCCTGGTGATGCTGTGGGGACAGTGCCACAGCTCTGATCTCAGCTGCTGTGGTCTGAAATCACAGCAAAAACACGGTGGTTGCAGTGGATGCATAGGATATATTAGTGACTTGCCCCTGCAAAGCTTTTCTTCATCACCTTCTCTACCGTGCAGGAAGATGGGAGTGCTCAGGGCCAAATCCTGCCTTGTCTGTCTCCTTGCTSAGTTTCTCCTTTCCATCAGTCTTTTAAAATCCTCCTCAGCTCAGCCTAACACTACCTAGTAACTCTTACTGACTGAATTAGGGCTCTGCCTCTGTAAAAGCAGCATAGCTGGATGGTCTTGAACTGTCTGAAGGACCATTATTGTCCTTCCATTTTCCTTCAGGATTAGTGAATTTGTTGCCTTGCTCATCAAGGGTTAAATAAAATCCTGGCTTTAAACCACACCTTGACCTTACATGTGCCACTCCTGAGCTCATCCCTGAGACCCTGAGCAGTGGAATTCATGGAGAAAAGCAAAATGGAAGAGCTGGGAATCAAAGACTTCCATGCAACACCTGCAAGAAARGGGGCATCTCTTCATCATTTACACAGAAGACTCGGATGTTCAAGGCCAGATCAGACTGAGTTTTGAACAGCCTTGTCAGGTGGAAAATGACCCAGTCTGTGACCGAGGGGTAGAACTGGATGKTTTTCGTTAGTTTAAGAGTCTTAGAGGGGGGAACTCAATCCCTTACCAGTATGGGCATAGGAGATGCAGCACAATGCCATGATGGGAGCAAGACAAATATTTGTTAAGTAATTTTGTATTGACAGTGCTCTGCTTCATCTAATTTTAATTAGACTGGAGAGCCTGAAGGGTGTATATACTACCAACTATATCAACAACAACTGGCAGTATAAGACTGAGTCCATATGAAGTTTGTCTCCTGATTTCAGTCAATTTTCTCCACTCGTTTTGTATAGATGCATCTCTGTTTTTTCACAGAAGTGCACTAAAGTTGATATTTCATCTTAGTCCTGCACAGTGCTGCCCATACTGTGGTCTTGCTCTTGCCATGGTGTGTTATCCATGTCAAAAGTGTTTGAAACAGAAAATTATACACCTGGACCACACGATTAGTAAGCATAAATCTGAAAAGCTTCCTGAAACAAGATCATAAATCAGCATTACAGACAYACACCGTGCAATGATAGAATTATTTGTCCCACCAACACAGCTAAGGCAAGATCAGCAGGTATGAAAARGAGTTATTCCATTTCTACTCAATTTTGGAAAAGGAAGAAATTAATTGACTAATTCAGGGTAAGATCCAAGTCTCAGAAAGGTGAATTTCTAACTACTAGAGCTTTACTGTCTATAAAGGAAAAAATGACCCTTCACAGGCTCTTTCCACCTCAGATTTCATCATTACTAATGACACTTTTTGGCTAACAATGCTTTTTGGGGTGTGTGGRGAAAGCAGGGCTGTGTGAGCCAGATCTGAACCTGGCTCTGGTCCCTATTACTGCAACAGTACTGTAACTGTGCTAAGGGGAGTCATCTCTTCCCTTCATCAGTAGCCAGGACTCAGAGAAACAGAGAGAGACAGAGAGCGAAGGTGCTGTTTTATAGCAAGCCTTTTCTGAGCTTGAGAGCTCACTGTGCTATTATTTTCCCTTTTCCCCTCATTTCAGGCCTTTTTTTTTGTGTGTTTCATGTTTGGCCCTCGGCAGGCTGAGAGACGTGCTGACAAGTTGTAACTCTCACTCGGCTTGGCGAGGGCTTTGTTCTCTGCGTGCGTGGCACAGACTCGCTTCCTCTTTGGAAATGTGACAGCGAGCGATAACACTGACACACAGAGCCGGCGCCCGGCACGCTCCCCGCGCTAAAGACCCTCTTCAGTCATCTGCAGCATCACTCGGGAGGCAAAGATGGGCATTGCACAGGGGAAAATAGAGCATTGGAAAACTCCTCCTTCCTCCCCAAACCCYCTTAACCCTAGGCTAGTCAGTGGCTCACACACCTGTTTTTTCAAAAAGGGTCTGTGGTGGTCTGATCTCTGCCCCCTGTATCAGAGACACCCACAGAGCTGCCCCAGGGGGCTGAGCCACAGTGCTGAAGMCATCCTGCTGCTGCCCTCAGCCATCCCCACCAGCTGTGTTTTGGCTAAAATGTGTGTCCTGGTGAGGGGCCAAGTCTTGCTAYGAGGACAACAGGCAGAGCATCATAGTTTGCTTTGATGTGCATCCTCTTGTGACAAGAGCCTGTCTCTGACTTCTCGCTTTAATGTGTTTGGCATCGCCTTCAAATTAGAAAAGTTTCGGAGAGAARTGCAGCCACTCTCCAGGTGATTAAAGTGCTCTTTAGTATATAGGYTATTTTCCCAGAAAAAGATACTTCCATAAAGACCCAAGTCTCTTGGAGCTCTCTCAGGCAAGGATGAACACAACTTTTCAAGCCTGACACTTAGAGGCATCTGTTTCATTTATACAAGTTCTAAAACAAAACAAAACAAAACAAAACAGAATAAAACAAACTATTACAGTTTTAAAAAGATGATTGCCAGGCTGGTGTCTGTTTTCCAGAATATTCTCTCCACCGATGCCACCTACTAAAAAATCATTGTCTTCCAGACTCCTTGCTTATACACCAAGAGGTCCCACTAGATGTTTTGCCCACCGCCATGCTGGGAGCTAATATTGTCTTTTTTAGCTGTGCCTAGATACTTTTCTGAAATATAACCTCTTATTCTTTAGGCCTGTTTCATAGCCCTATTCCTCCCTGAGTCAACTTGGATTTGGTTCTGCAGGAGCACGCACACAATGTCTGAGCCAGCTGAAGCTTGCTCGGAGTGACCCAAGTGACTCAGATGACTCTGTATCAGAGTYCTGTCCTTACAATTTTCCATTTTGTGTTATCCACAGATTTTATCAGCTRGGATATTTAATTCCACATCATTCATGACAATGCTGACTAGCGTCAGAGCTGGCTACTGATCCGTGTAGAACCCTGCTACAAATACCCTCACTCTATCATGCTTTCTCTTTGACAACTGCATTTTGAGATTTGTCCATTACCCACTTCTTAATCCATTTAATGTCCACCCTCTTGAACACTGTGCTCAGCAAGAACTACAGGGAAGTTCCAATTCTAGAGAACCTTTGCAGCTCAAGATAACTTATACCGATAAGAAAAACTCAATCAGTCAGTTTTGCCATGGGGAAGATAGGATCTCAAAGACACATAACCCCTCTCCTTCCTTTTCTTGCCTCTGGCATTGTTCCTTCTCCCAGCTTGAACAGCAGCACTTTGCCTCTGCTGCAGCATCACTCTCTAACAATACCATTTAAGGAATATTGTATTTTTCTTTCTCCATATATTGCTATAAAASTTTGGGCATAGACCTCAGTTATTTCCGTTCTTCGCTCTTGGTTATTGCAGCTTATTTTTAATSGCTGCTTCACTGGCAGGTTGTGTTTGCTATGCAGGTTTAGATGTTATCTTTGCAAATACAGTGACTCAACTATGCTAAGAAGGACCCTGTGTTCTTCTTTATTATATTCTTGCCACTATTGTGTCTGCAGGACCTGAGATTAAGTACCCGCTGCAAGCTACTCCCACAGAGATGGTGAGAGCTGGAGAGACCAGCAAACAAAGGAAACCAAAATCACAATTCCTAAGTGTGTTTCATGCAAAGAGAAATGTGGGACAGTTTTATTTCCTTTCCCCACCTCAACATCCCTTTTTCCTGAGAGCAAAGTAATTGTATTGTATGCACTCAGAGACTTCTCTGCACAGTGAAGCAATGCAAAGGCAATAGGGTTCTTATCATTCAGCTTCCCTGAACATTCCTCTGAGCTGGAAACAAAGCCCAGGTCCCAGTTGGGATGACATTTATTTAGCATATGTAATGTTAACCAAAAGATGTCAGGGAACATGCATTGAACCCTGCTTTGTCTCTTTCATTGTTTAACTATTGGCTTGCCCTGTCTCATTTTGGATTTGTTCCAGCCACATTGTCTCAGGCTGAGGATGATCTAGTCCTGGGTGGTTTGGTGGCCCTTGATCCTACAGAGAGCTACTGGACCTGTCTTTCTTCCAGGTGGAAGCTCACACCTTGTCTAAGTAGAAGCTAGGACCCAGAAAGCAGTAGCTTGAAGGATTTGGTGCAAGCTTTCCTGAATTTTAACAAAAACATTGAAAGTTTGCCCATTAATRACCCACTCATGAGTAAGATACACCAGTTTGTCACCAGCTCCCTATGGATTCACCTTACATTCAAGAGACAGGCTTTTATCTCCCTGTTTTTACTGTTAGATGTGAGAGCAATCCTAGGCAAATCTCTTTGTTTTCATTTKCTTCATCTCTCCATCTGCAATCCAGGGCAATTTTGGCCTCCGTTGTTTCAATGCTCAATTCTGAAAGAATGTGCTACCACAGCAATGATAGCAGAGACTTAATGAAGGTCTAACATAATCATTCAAACACTGCCCAGGTAATAGTGGGTGGTGTTGGCCCTGATTCAGGCCTGGGGTGAGTGAGACGCTGGAGTCAAACAGCCACACAACCTGGAATTGACTCCGGGAATTGCGAGCACTTGCCTCCCAGCAAAACCCTGCAGAAAGAATCATCCTTTTCTCTGGACTTTTCTACAGCATTTTTCAGAAGAGTAGTCCATAATCCTGACTTCAGAGAGCTTTGCACAGGCTGCCTAAATTATATTAAAGCTCAAGATTTGTAGTTCGGTTCACCCAGAAAAATCGTATGTCTGCGTGTTTGCATATGGATGCGCGCAGCGTGTGGGAGTGATTCTCTAAATAGGAGGCGAAGTGCCTATCACAGAGAATAGACCTTAAAAGGGTTTTCTGAGCTGTAAGTGAGAAACCAAAGCTGGGAAGAAAAAAAAAAATAAAGCAAAAAGGCAACCTTACCACTACCACCAGCAACTCAAATTAAAAAGCAATTGTGTGTGTAAGGAAAAGKAAGGTTTGGAAATACAGGGATAAATGACATTTGTTGTGAAAGCCTCCCCCACTCCTGTCCCYAAGTGATAAGGAAATGAGCTGGATGCCAAGGGAACTTCAGGTTGGATTCGGGAGAGAGAAAACATTTTCAGGTCAAGCTTCATTTGATGTTAGAGTTCCTCCATTGACTGACTCTGGGAAAAGGTGCCACTGTCATCACTTTCCAAACCTGTGTGTCCCCACAGCTTGATGGACATGTGGACAGATACCCATGGGCCCTTTCACACCTTCCCTTCCAGCAAATAATACCCCCCAAAACCACCTCACCCTCTGCTTTTTGTGAGGTACAGGTGTGTGATGGCATGTCCATCCCAGGATCCCAGCAATGCCTTCCAAGGAGGAAACCTTCAGGAGGGCTTGGGTGAGAGGAGAAACTGCTCATCTCCAGGAGAGCACGAGTGACCTGGGATCCTGACAGGACCCTCCACTGTCCTGGTTCACTCCATGGAGGAGCAAGGAGCCAGGCAGTCAGTGCTGCCAGCTTCTGGGCATCTGAGGGAGCTGACACTTGTCAATCAATGCTGATACAAGCGAGAGGGACCCAAAAAACAAAAGGTGTGCCAGCAAGAGTGGTGGGTGCTAGCACGGGCAGAGGGAAACCAGCTGAAATGTTTAAAATGCCACAGGGAGTGTGAGAGAACGTGTCTGCCTTGTCTGTGGTGGAGTTGTGGCCATTGTTTTGTCTCCATCCCCATCATCCAGAGAGCCCTCAGAAATCTCTGTGTGGTGCCAGATCCAGCCCAGCASGGAGAGATGCCTTGGAGGTGTTGAAGGGCTGGCAGGGTGGGCACTGCTGCTGATTTACCTCCTAACTGCTGTTTGGGCAAGCAGCAAAGTARGAAAGGAGGGATGATTGAAAGGAGTGGGGAGAGAAGGTGAAAGGGGGAAGAAAAGATAATAAGAAAGCCCCCACTGCCCTCTGCCATTGTGCTGYTCACTAGAAGACTCCCTACAGAATTACGCTGTCGTCTTGCAGGAAAGCATGTAATAACTGAAAATACAGTGTCAAAAGGAATTTTTCAGGCTTTGACAGCTCATAAATTACAGTTCGTTGACTTCTTCCTGTGTCTAGATTTAAATTAATAGGCAAGCAGATATATATTTCTTTTGCTCCTTTCTCCTCAGCAGTAGCAGTTGTGGAAGTGATGTGGTTTCTCGTGTCTCTATCTCCCCTTTGCCTCCCTCCCTTTCTCACAATCTGCCTCACCCTGATGCAGGCCAGACCTTGCTCTTGAACCCCAGGGTATGGCACAGGAGTCCTCCCAACACCGCCTCTCCCCAGCACACAAGTGGGAATGAAAAGGTAAAAAAATTCACTGTTCTCTATAGCAGATGGTCTCTTTTTAAAATCAAACCCTTTCAGAGGAGGTATTTGGTGGAAAATGGTCATAGGCAGAAAAGGTCAGAGATGCTCAAGTGAGTCAGTCATGGCTCTGCAGCCTCCAAAGTGAAAGCAAACAAAAAGAACCGTCCTGCCTTCTGAATAAATCAAAGTGAGATGAGATGGCCATTGATGAACAAAAGAGCACTGCCCTTGCCATGGAAATGCAGGTGCTCAGCTATGGTGAGAATAATGGTGACAATGTGGATGGATGGATGGATGGATGGATGGATGGATGGATGGATGGATGGATGGATGGATGGATGGATGGATGGATGGATGGACGGACAGCTGAATGTAACAGCAAACAGACTAGAGAGTGTTCCTTGCTCCAGAGGGTACTCATGCTCTTAAAGAGGTTACGCTCTCCTTTCCTTGACTCTTTGGATGCAATGCTAGCCTGCTGCTCTGAGTGGAGCAGCGCCAGTATTTGGCAGCTGGGAGAAATGATCTGGGGAGATGGAAGCTCTCACACCACTCAGGGTGCCCTGGTGAACAGGAAGCTCAGAAGCAGAGTTTTTTAGTGGTACATCAAAGCACAGTGGGGAGCTGTTTCACTGCACAGGACCCCTTGTTCTTTTGTACGGTGACGCATTTATGGGTTTGGGGCAGGACGCCCTGAAATCTGTCTGTGATGTTGCTCTGCGGGTGCAAGGAGCTCAGCCTGCATCAGAGATGGCTGTGAAACTCCTGGGAGGGTGTTGGATTTGCAACACGTAGGTGGTGAAATGCGTCAACTGCTTTTGGGTCCTGCAGTTTGAAAAGGTCTCATATTAAAAAGGGGTTATTAATAGTATTAATGGTTCCTGCTACAAGTTGTAGTCTGTAGCTGCCTAAGAAGCTGGGGTGAATAAAGGGATGAGTGCTTGGCAGCTCCTGGGAAAGAGCAGCTCAGGACACGGCTGTTTTTTGGGAGGGCGGCAGTGACTCAGAACTGAGAGCTAAACATTTTCCTCACTTGCMATAGTAACACAAAGAAAGGGAGTGAAAAGTGCAGAGCCAGAAGGAGCACGGGTCCTGGTGGCCCKGACGGAGGTGTGTGAAGGGACAAGTGTGACAATTGCACATTTTAATCATCTGAAAGGTCTTGGTGCTCTCACCACTGGCTGTGTTTGTGCAGGCCCTGAGGGGTGGTTGTGTGCCTCTGAGGAGCCAGCTCCCCGTGCAATGCTGTGGGTTCGGTCACCTCTCAGCTCAACATTCCCTGTGGAATGCCTTTTGTAGTGGGGCTTTTGGGGTTCAGAGGCTGGAAAGGGGACTGAGASGCTCTGGGGCTCGAACTGAGCACCCAGAATAGAAGAGCAGGAGAGCCAGCAGTGCCAGGGGTTTGCTCTTCAGGGAACCCTCCTGTACTGTGGCASAGGGACACTTCTCAGTGACCAACTCGGCTATGAAGTGACCACTCATGGTAGTATTAGGAGAGATCTCCAGGTGCTCCCGGTATCAGCTTCAGTGCAATGATTACAATGATGCAGGAGGGACAGAAACCCAATTTCAGCTCATGCAGGAGAGAAATAACCTATTTAGTGCCTAAGGTTTCTCATTTTGCAGTTACTTAAGGCCTGAGTTTGACTCTTTAGAGGGGGCTTCTGTTTGGGCACACTGATGTCTTGCATGGGGACAGTTCTGGCTCTAGGTGCTCATTAGCCATGACTCAAGAAAACCTGTTATGGGAAAACCACTTATTTGCAATGCCTTATTCAAAGRGGTGTAGAATACCCCAGGATGCTGATCCTGCTTAGGGAAGTGTGGGATKCATGGGTGTGACAAAAGCTGCCATTTGCAGTTCAGGTGGCAATTTGTGCAGCGATGGATACCTATCAGTCTCTCTCACCGCCTGACAYGTACCTGTATCAGTACTATTTCAACTGGAGTCAGTATGAAAAGAGAGTAAATTAGTCCTGAGTAAGAAAATGAGTTCTTCAACAGAGTTTCGTGAAGCCACTGAAAGCCCTTTTCCCTTTTCCCAGACTGCCACAGACCCCAGAAGTGTAAAACTGCTTTCAGCCCATGGATAACACCACTGAAGRGACCACAGTGACAGCCAGCTCATGCCAATTTGTCCTAATTTCAGCTTCTATTTCCCACCAGCTCTTGTCTCTGGCCCCTCACTWAGACTATCTAATCTGTTCCACCCCTACAGCCTTCCCTGCCATACTCTGATGAATACTTGTTGCAATCCCCAGCTTTGTGATTTGCAAAACAGCATTTTGCAGAGGAATAAGGCAAGCTTTCAATCCATTTATCAAAGTCCTTGAATTTCCCATTTCAAGGAAACAATCAGAAAGAGGGAGCATAAAAATTGAATATGAAATCCAGGGCATTTTAAATAAATGGAAAGGTTAACAACAAAGCAAGCTCTCCTTGATGATAACAAAATAAAATCAGTCCTGAGACCTATTGATCCCAAATGGATCTTGTTTATTAGGACGAACTAATTGAATGTACTGATAGATAAAAAATACAAAAATATAATGTTTATTAATTTCCTAGTTTTGCTGCCTTAATCAATGTTTTGTTTTGTGAAGTACAAAAAATGGTTCCAGTGTGCTGCAGCCAAGAGAGACCAATTTAAACACTCTCAGTGGCTCAATCCACATTAAGCCATGTGCTGTTAAGCTGCATTCCCCTGGAAATGGCATCATTATTTGTCAAAGCTCACCTTGACATTGCTTATGACTGAGAGCACAAATGAACCACCCCAGCATCACCTGGAGATGGGAAGAGGTAATGAAACCACCGGGCAGGAACCTCAGAACTCGGCTTGGGAGCCAAGAAGTCATGACCACTGATTTACTGCTGCCCATTTGACTGTCTCCTGGCTAAGGAGAAGYTGTTTTCCTGATAGCTGTCTGGCATAATTATTTTCAGACATAGATATATTTAAATAATGGAGTTCAGAGGTGTGATTTTTGAGCTGAGATCTCATCTATTTAGGTGTTTACAGTGCAAGTGTCACTATGATGTCTCATCTTCAGGCTCAATGAACCAAAGAGACCTCTGAGAGGTCACGTTCTCCCGAGTCTGTGAAATCTGTGAAGTTTGCTGTGTCTTAGTCTAGAAAGTTTGATGAAGCTTCTTCTAAGGAAAATGGTGCTGGACAACAAGACTGTGGGTCCTGTCTCCTGTTCATTAAATGTTTTGCTCCAAGGTATAATAAGGAATTGATGGASCAAGCCCAGACCTCTTTGAGAGAGGGAACTGGTTAAATGCAAGGCAGRCAACTGATTTCCCCCTAGGGAATTTGCAAAGGAGCCTGTGAAGAATGCGGTCTATTTCAGGAATAGTTGAGTAATAAACTTTCTTGGACTGTGCAGCAAATCTCAGGTGCTTTTTATTATTGTTTTTCTGTAATTTTGATCACTCAGGGATGAGTGTCACCACTTTTTTCACTGTCTCCAACAATGATCTTCAGGAGTGTCACAGCCACTTAGAATCAAGTTTCTCTTTCTTTTCRTTGGTATATCCTTCTCCTAATTTCTTTGCTAGCCTGCACCATTAATGTATTTGCCCTCCTTGCTGCCAGCATTGGAGGTGGTGGTGGCTGTGCTCTGCTCCTTACGAGAGTGAATGATGATGSCTTGGGTGTCACAACTGACCACATCCACCAGTGACAGCCTCGGCCAGGCAGCTGGAGAATGAGAGAGCAGGAACCCAAGCTCCTGTCCACCCTTTGGTTTCAGGTCCTCTGGGTCAGGCCCACGGGATACTGTGGGGTAGATTACACCRCTTGTCTCGTGACTAAGCAGAGAACTGCTATGCCCAGGGTGCACASTCTGACATCTCTCACCATCGTGAAATGTACTAATTGGGTTTTTGCGTGTGCAGTTTTTTTTATTTAATGGTACTCCAGGACACTGAACSTGCATTATGATCAGAGACTGATGAGTTAAGGACATGGGGAATTAGGCTCAGCTGGGCTTCTCTGCCATGGGCTACAGCAGCTTATTACAGTCTGTACAGTTTTTCCAGCAAAACGCTTTGAAATCGCAGAGCACCTTCTGTGTGAGGGACAGGGAACTCTTTACCATCAAGGAGGCAATGTGGGAAAGAAAGCRGGAAGCTTTTAACCCCTGTCAGTCATCTGTCTGCTTCTCAAACTGAGGCCCAGGAAATCTCCCCCTCTAGCTGATGGGATGCCTTTGCCATGACATCGTCCTGACGGCTTCACTCTGCCACCCTTCCCCTGCCCCCAGACTGAAATGTGTTTTCATGTGTGAGTGTGCAGTACACACACGTGTGTGTGCAGTGCGTGTGTGCACTTAAATACAAGAAATTTGAGTAAAATTTGGCATTGCCTCTGCAGCATCCCTTGGATAACCAAATAAAAAAAAAAAAAACCAAAAACAATGACCCAACAATCTCCCCCTCCCCAGCTTGGATTGAGGTTCTAACCTTAATGCCTAACCTAATTCTGACCCCCTGCTTTCCCCRCCCTGCACTGCAGAGCAAGTTGCTTGCCTTGGCATGCCCTGCAAAGGAATTTTCTGTACTAGATTTTGTTCCACAAGGACTAGCTGCTTCTGGGACTTGGGAAGAGRCAAAATATCTATCACGCAGGATGAAAGCCAATGTCTAATTCAGGAAAACTGGCAAGGAACTGGTTTGGTGCAAGGCTATCTTAAAACTGCCTTCTGCTTCTACTACAACACCTGGTGCTTCTGAAAGCTTGATTGAAAACAGGCTACCAAATTCAATTTCTGTTTTCTTTAACCAGTGTTGCTCTAACTATTTCACATAATTGCACACATTTATTTCCYCTCTGAGATGTTTCTGCAACCTAACTAAGCACACGGGATCTGAAAAGGGGTCTGATTCTGTTAGAGGTGATGACTCTGGGGTTCATGCCCAGCAAAGGACAAGAYAGCAATACTTGCATGCCAGGGAAATGTAAAGCCACAAACCTGTACACGTCATCTGGCAGGAGATGCACAAAAGCAGAGTGTGGTAAGGTGTGATTAAAACAGGAAAAGGAGTACGRGTAAGCAAGAGAAGCAAGAAAAGGAAAAATAAGAGAATGAATGTGATGGGGGAATGATTKCACCTCCCAGTCCTACATTTGTCTTTCTGCACAGTGACAAGAGACATGAAGAAGTCTGTGTCTGATGGCGTGGACATGCAGAGCCAGGTCAGAGAACAGCTGCTTCTTTCATTCTCCTTTCTTGTGTGCTGGTCCACTGACTCAGAGTAGGGCTCTGCAGGGCTGAGGGCAAGTTCTGAGCTACAGAAGGAACTCCTGGGTCTCCCTAAATCTAGTACTATGTTGGCTGTGCGAAATAGGTGATACCTTCTATTAAGAAAATATTGGGAAGAAATTCTTTACTGTGAGGATGTTGAAGTCCTGGCACAGGTTGTTCAGAGACCAGAGAAGCTGTGAATGTCCCGCTCCTCAAGTCCCCAAGGTTGGTTGGGGGTCTGAGCAACCTGGTCTAGAGCAACCTGTTCCTGCCCRKGGCAGTGGGGTTGGKCTAGATGATMTAAAGGCCATTCCAACCCAAAACATTCTACGATTCTAATAAACTAGGAAACCTTTCTTCTTTCTTTTGAGAAATACACTGTTTGCCTTTTTCTTCAATCTCATAGACAGCCCCACTGTTTTCTGGGACTCCTGCAGAGAGAATCCAGCTTTTAGGGGTATTCTTGAAAGGCACTGAAGCAATGGGGTCCCAARCACATGTTTTATAACCCYACAGCCAGGCTGGGAAGTATGTCAGTGCTGTGAATTGGAAGATGCTCCTGTATTTTTTGGGAATACTTTCAGGTGAGCTGCTCAGGTGGCTCTTGTGCCACATCATCTCACCACAGGCACAAGGCAAAGGCTTCTGCCATCTCATAAAGGCACTGGAGGGGTTTGTGYGCGTGGTTTCTGTTGAACAGATCCKTCCCRTTGTCGCACYGGRTGAAGGCGATTTCCCTCCGTGATCTTGGAGGGTCAGAGCCAATTAGCATAGCCCTTCCCACCTGCCCTGGGGGCAGGATTGGGTGTAATGTAGCCCCTGACTGATCTTGCCACGCAGCATTATCGGGGGTGACACAGCTGAGCCCCTGATGAGATGTTTGCTGACATGTGTCAGGAAGGATCATGGCGCGCTTCCTGAGACACCCAGGTGGATTCTGGGTATCACAAAGGAGGCAGGGGGCTTGTAAACATTTTCTAATATGGCATTTAAGACAAAAAAAGTGTGAGCTGAGGCAGAACAAGGCAAATTAATGTGGAATGACAACTGCCTTAAGGAACATCAGATGTCCAGAGGAAATCAAAAGAATTCTTCTCTCAAGACTCCAGYGTAAATCTGTATATTCCTCTCTGAACATACACATGTAGGTCTGTGTGTACATGTGCATATTAAGGCAGATGGTCACCTGSTGCTAAAAAGTAAAAGTCCACTGAATCAGGAAAACTGTGTGAAGATACTTCAACATTCACTACTTGTTTGTGTCCTTCATGTATGMATTGAAGGCTTTGACTTTTGTGTATATAGTTGTGAGCGTGTGCAAATATTCTTTTCACTCATTTATGGATCTGGGATACAGAATTTTTTCAAAGCTGAGTAGAATGGGCAAAAATTCAGAAGAAAACTTGTGTATATTTTGGATGTGGCAACTATCTGGAGATGTATATATGAGCATGGAGAGATGGAAGAGTTGAATTATGTGATTCATGGGGCTTTGACTGCATGTCAGAGGGAGAAATTAATGAAGAAATCTTCCACTGAATGGCTCCGTGGCTTTGAATTCCTGAAACTGAAGAATTGCTTTAAAATAAAGGAGGTGGAAATACCAGAGTTTGAGAACCTTAGACRCAATATGACTACCATGCACTATCCTGGAACAGCTGAAACAGGTAGAGATAAGAACTGGTGAGTGTGTATGAGGTTCATATTATCAAAACCTGCTGTTCTTTTWAGTTTTGATTTGCAAACACTGAGATGCTTACAAACTACTCAGCACTGCAGAAGCCATCATTGTTTAACCATAAGAGCTGTGGCACTCTCAGCATATCTGCCTGCATCAAATAATAATTTAGTATTCATCCTCTTAATGAAGCCACACTTTTCAGGTGTGATTTAAATTGCAGGTTAAAATATCTACATTTTTACCTGCAGATAGTCCGGGTTTTAGGCTGCCAAAGCAGGAGGAGTTGTTGCCCTGCAGTGGACACCCACATTTGGTCAGCTGTGCTGACCGCTGCTACCTGAGAAAGGTCAGGAAAGCTGCCCTGAGCCAGTGCCCCACTCTTTCCAAGGAGTATGAACTAAGTTCAAACAGCTGCTTTACACTTAACCATTAATATTMAGATGGCTAAATTTGGGGGAGACTAATCCTGCCCATAGCACAAAAGATAAACACACATAATCCTCAGTCGTCCCTCACTGTGCCTCCACGTATCTTCTTTCTGGCTCATGTGCATCGTAGCTTTTCTGACTGATCACAAACAACCAGCACAGCTGGAATAGCCAATCCCAAATAAACACTGGGATTTTCTTTGTGATGAGATCTACAGAGGTAGAAAAAAAAAAAATCAAACTATGTTTCCTAATAATGACATAAAATTGCTGTTTGATGAATCCATAAGCTGCTTGCATATGGTGCATGGTGGAAGAACAAATCAAAAGGAGTGGAGAAAACCCATTATTTTTAAAGTATCTCACCATTAATACAATGTATTACTGCTACCTGCAAAACAACTTTCTTAGACTAAGAACAAAAGCACTAGAGAATGTAGTGATATCTGGCAAGGCACTGCAGCTCCCGAGGTTTCAAGGTATTTTAGAGAATTAATATTTTGCACATATGCAGCAGGTTTCACCTGAAGATCTCAAAGCACTTTGTAAATATATATGCATTAATTAATCTTCACAGCATCTCTATGAAATAAGCACTGTAAATATAATTATCTTGATTTTACAGATGGTTAACTTGAGACTCAGAGCGCCAAAATAACTCCCCCAAGTTCACACCATGAATCAGCAGCACCGTGGTGACTGCAGTCCAGTGGTTCCACTGCCACTTCTCTTTGCTAACCCAGATGACAAAAGTCCCTTTGCTTCGGGTAGCAATAGGCTCCACACAGAGAAAAGAGCTGCTCTGGGACTTCACACTTTCTAGCTGGTAAAGCATTKCCCACCCTCTGAATCAGGGACGTGATGAATGCACACAGTGTTATTTATTATTAATACGCTCATTAGCATCTGCATCAKTGCCACAGGAGGGATGTTATCGATAGACAGCGTTGGTGAGCAGGTCAGATCCTGCCCCAGTATTGAGCATGGACATTTCTGGTGGCTCTTTGCTGCTTAAAAGGATGATTTCCTTAATAAGCAGCTCTTGAGAAGGCGCAGGCAGCAATCACGCTTCCTGCACATCTTTCRTCTTCATTTAGTGTGACATTCCTGTTGTATCTTGTAAATAAACTGTGGTTATCCCCACCGGGGAGAGGCACAGTTTGATATAATGTCAGCCCCAGATAAAACTGAGAAAGCTGAGCCTGCCGTGAAGGGGAGGGTCTCTCAAGCGCCCAGATCTGAAGTCTTCAGCCTACTCTTACCTTATTAAAAAGTCAACCTGCCAGCGTGTAAATGGCAGTGAACAAAAAAGGGACGACATATGGCAAACACAGGCAGTAGTCAGCAGCAAGGCTTSTGCATGGAGGAGGCACTTGGGATGTCAGAGCTGAGGCGCTTCTGTAGGGGCACCTGGTGGTCCTCGTTCTCCTAAAAGTAATGAAGGGCTTCCATAGGGTGGGTGATGCATTTTGAAAGCATATAAAGTGGAAAGTATTTATCGTTTTCATATAAACTAGATTCCTTAGTGTCATTCCATTAAATTTTGTTCTGTTTGAATTTATTCTTTAGATGAAGCCCTTCTAAACCTTTGTTTATGGCAATCTGTGCTTCAACAGTGTGTCTTGATTTTGTTTTTGGTGAAAATTATATTTACATATTAGAACATTTTGCACTGCTGCCCTGGGATTTAGAAAGGTATTTTTACCCAGTAAGATCCCAGTTTTGTCCCTTCAAAACAGTGCTGGGTGTCTCCCTGGGAATCCTGTAGGTTTATAGTCTTTCAGAGTCTTTCCAGTGCATTCATGTCAAATGGTATTAGACATCACCAGATCCCCCTAATAATGGTAGCTCACCCTCCATTAGACTGTTTTAATATTCTCTTTTCTGATGTGACAGAGAACAAGATAAAAAAGCATCCCCCCAAGCTGCAGAGGCAGTAATTTGATCCGGTGGGGGTCATCACATAGGACCATTTTGGCTGACGTCAAAGGCCACAGATAGCTCCCACTTCAGTCCAGGAAAGCACCTCCCCTGCAGCTTGGAGGCAGCTGGATGTCAGATGCTCCCCAAGGTCACTTGAGCAGGGGTTGTGGTCACCCTTGTGCCCATAAAGATGCTTGGCCCTTCTTGGGGGAGTCAGAGGGGCAGACMCTGTCTGCATTTCCTGCTGGGCATCTAAGCCTGACTGCGAACACACTCGGTTTTGCTGTGAAAGTTAGGACATGTCCTCCTTTCTTGCAAAATCTTGGCAGAGGAAATCAGTTGTGTGGGTGGCAAGCCCAGAGGACACAGGATTGTGAGCRTCATTCAAAGCCAAATCCTGCCCTGGGTCTGCATCTTGCCGCACTCTTACTGTTTGCAGTCCCGGGCTCTCTGTTTTYCAAAGATGTCATGCTTTCTATTTTATTTTAATAGAGGCTTAGTTTCAAATCCACTTCTCAGCTGTGCCTGCAGGGAGCTCCCAGCTGAGGCCAGTAGCAGGTGTGTGGAGACATGAGAAAGCAGGACATGTCCCTGAGCTCCCCCTCACTCACCATCCCCCTGGGGACAGACCTCAACTTTTGGGCATTGCGAGGGATCCCTCAAGACAGCTCATGCCAGTTTCACTCACTTATCTTTAAGGAAGTGCATTGAGGTGAGAGGGAGGGAGAGGAGTGAGAGAAAAGTGAGAGAAGCCTCCAAAGTCAGGGGGGAAATGTCCACAAACTGCCCGAAGCACCACATGATTCGTTCCCTGACATTTTTTCCCCRAGTTTGAATGACACCCCAAGGTCAATTGCCATATCTGCATAGATTTATTTATAAAGRGGAAATTCTTCTAGTGTGCATATCCCTGTTGCTTGCCACATGGTTATAGGCACCTGGGAACTCCATAAAGGAATCAAAGAATWAAAAAAAGGTGTAATGTAAAGAAAAATTGCAAACAACAAAAAGCATTTTGCATTTCCTGCGAAGTCCTGAAAGGTTTTCTCAGAAAGAAGGCCCAGGAGCAAAGCTAACACACAAACACTGGTCTCAGTGTAACACACAACCCCAGATCTGCATCCTAACCTAACTACCATTTTTGCTTATGTGTGGGTCCTTCCAACTATCTTAACAGCGTTCCATTTTATTGCAAATACTGATCATGAAGAGCAGCTTGAAAACCAAACAAGGGAAGAGGAACAGGGAGGAACCCACCTCATCTCCCCAAAAATCTGTGACAACTATGCACCTTTGCTTGAGAGCAGAGGAATTTCCTCAGGGTGAGCTGGAATGCTGTTTGGCTGACACAGGCACMGCCTTCCATCCCTAGAACTGGCATTGCTTTGCCAGCTGTTAAAAATGAGTTGTTCCTGGACTGCTTGGCACGTGGCAAATCTGCCACAAGACCTTCTGAAAACCTTTGCTCTTTGTCTCACAGCCCTCACTTGTGACTGGGGATGTCTTTAACTCTTCAAGGTGGAATCTGTTCTCCTGTGCTTCCAAACACAGGCTGAGCTCCTGCAGCTCACAGMTCTCCTGCAAAGTGTGAAGCACCATGGGTTTGGGATTCCACCTCGAGTGATGGCATCTGGCAAGCTCCATCATCCTGCTCAGGCTCTCCTCTCTGAACCTGCCATGCCAGCAGCATCTACCCTTCAGCTGACAGCATCTGGGGGAGCCAAAAGAGACTGCAGTGCTTTGTTTTATGATTGTACAAGTTGTCAGTYGTGAGGTTCTTTGACTAACTTCTGCCTTCTCCAGGGACAGACGGCCCTGCTCAAACAATGAGAAATGCCAGTGATGCAAAACCAAGAGTCTAAACATCCACGTGAACTCAAAAACAGCAGGACAACTCATGGAAGAAAAATCCATTGAAAACTACTGATACAAAGAATGTACCCCTGACTCAGGAAATCCCTGAGCTGCCAATTGCAGGAAGCCAGGAAAGAATATTGCTGTTGCAATTTTCCCTCTGCTTTATGACTGACTAGTCTAGGAGATGGGATATGTGTCAGAATAACTGTTGGTCTCTCTGACAATAGTTGTTCTATATTTTTTTCTGTTTTCTTTGGGAAAAGTGAATCCACACTGTTGGGATTCAAGCAAGACTGGCTCCCAGGATGGGAACTACTGTTTGTTGAGACAGGGGAGAGAACTGGAAGAAAAGGAGGTTTTCTTTCTAACCTTTTTYTCCCAGCAGTTTCTTAAAAAAATCCATGTAGAATTATTGCAGGTAAAATGCCCAGCATGTAGAATACACAAAAGTCATAAAAATATGGACTCCCCAGAAAAAAATCTGGGTGTTATTTGTTTGTTGGTTTTTTTTTGTTTTGTTTTGTTTTTGGGGTTTTTTTTTAATGTAAACACAAAAGTCAAAGCTTTTTCCAGCTGGAAGTGGAAAACAAATAACTAGTTTTAAAGGTATTCTTTGGCTTTGCAAGAATAAAATACCCTGTTTTACAAGTGGGTCTATTTGCAACATGTGCCTGTGAAAAGGAAAAGCTGCCACAGATTTGAAAAAAACACTGTTGAACCATTACATAGTAATCTGGATTTTTAGCAAAATGTGCCTGAAGACCATCAGACAGACTGAAATTTCTCTCTGTGATCACTAAATTCTACAATTCTTTTAATAAACAGGTATTRCTCTAGAGCTAGATGACAAGTCCCTCCAAACTCTAGAAAAACCCATCCTAGAAAAACCCATCTTGTTTTAAAAGCCCTCAAAATATTCACTTAGTTCTTAAGCACCAGCTCACAATTACTTTTTTTAGATACACAAGGATGCTACCAGAACCAGGGAATTAGGCTATTTCACTTCTCTACCCCCACAGTCCAGTCTTGATTGATTACAGAAAGCTGAAAAGCAGCTATTGCAAAGAGAAAGGTGTTTTAACTCAGAAGGTGAGCTGAAAGATGAGCAGATAGAGCTCGAGGTGGTTGGACTGATGTTGGATCAGGGAACTGCACAGACAAAACCTGACTTTTGAAGTCAATAACTAGGTACAGCCTTAGCACTGTAGACAATTACTAAGATAAGATGCAGTTTTACCAATTGTACATCTGTATGTCAAGCAGAACAAATGAAATCCTTGACAGTCTCTTATAGGATACCAATCCAATTTAAAGTGCATGGTACAGGGATGAGAGCAATAGACACACGTTAAGATAAATCTTTCTGTTTTGCTGTGCTTTCCCAGATAATTTATTCAGTCATTTTATTTATTTTTTCATAGTATGGAAATTTCTGTGCATGCCCCTTCCATAATAAATTTGGGCAAGCATTGCCATAAGAATGAGGATTGACAGATTGATTCTGCCTTTTGTGATGACTTGTTTGGTTTTTTCAATCTAAGGAACAACATGCAGTTTACTGGTAGCCCAAAGCTTTGTTAATTTGGAATTAGTTCATACTAATTTGATATTAATTTACACTGAGGATACACTCCCTTGAAAGATGCAACAATTAYAGCAAAAGGTTAACGTTGCTGCAGTCTCAGAGCACACATAGGGTCTGTGGCTGAAATTCATAGGAATATTAGAGACAATGAGTTTGTTTCAATCCTCTTTTGTTTCAAACTTTGCTTTTCTGCTGACTTCAAGTGGAGAGAGCTGGGAAAAAAAAAAAAAACCTGCTAGGCTTAGTATCAATAAAATCACTACGGATTTCATGTGGGAGAAAGTTGTTTCCTGTCTCTGAGTTTACTGTAGCACAAGATATGGTCTAAAAGCAATACCCTAACTGCTAGCCATCACTCCAAGGTCTTCATTAGACACAAACTTTGACAGTGCTGTCAAAACCTTAAATTAATCAGCTGGGATCATGACTCCACTGGTGTAAAGCAACCTGTTATATTTTGAAATCTGTAGCTCTGCACCAGTTACTGCCATTACAGAAAAGGCTGTGTGTTACTGGTGTGCAAAAGCTGCTGTGCTCTACCCCAAAGGAACAGTATTTAAAGAGCAACAGGGCGTTCTTTTGCATTTTTGCCTCCTATGACTATGTTATGTACATRTGAAATTTGATTTTTCACTTTGTCATTTTCTACTTCTGCTTCACTAGTGCTTTGAAAAAGTCTCTGTAACTTCTCTCTGTTCTTTTCAGGARAAAGTTAAAAGTCCAAAACATTTCGATCAGAACACAACTGCCTAGCACTTGGATGAAAAACAAGCCCCATTTAGCTGCTTCAGGATGAAAGGACTTTTCCTCTGGAATTTCTGCTTCCCCCTCCCACAACCACTGTCACTTTCATGGAAAGCTGAATGGATGCAAGGGGGGAACTGGAACAATCAACCCAAAATCAGCCACCCTGCACCAGCTGTGGCCATTGGTGTGATGCCAAAGCCTTCACCTGCCATCCTCCTCAAGGAGCTGCGCTGAGCAAAGGTAAGGGGAGAGACCCTGCTGATTGCAACCATCAGCTGTGGGTTGGAAGTGGTGTCCCAAGTGCCCRATGCTGGAACCTCACTTTAATGTTTAATTTCGTGTTTAATTTTTAAAATTTGATTTGATCATTATCATAAACATTAAACAATATTTCCTGTTTAAATATGAATAGGCTGCATTATTTGATTGAAATGAGTGTTCAGATGGCTAATGCGTTTTATTATGGCCATAGAATTTTACTGTTATTTCCCCTCCAGCTGCTGCTGTTCCAGGGAACTCAAAGGGATTCAGTTTTCAATAAGATGGGCTCTACTGGATGGCATGGTGTGGTACACAAGCTTGCCAAGAAGAGTCTTTCCCAGCCTGGGGGTTCTGCTTCTGGTAGTTTTGTAATGCTGATGAGTGGCTGTTATGGTTCAATGTCCATACAGGGACCTCTGAAAGGCTCCTCGCTGCCTATCTCCCCCGTACCTCACATCTCTAATTTGCTTTTGGAATGCCAGCTCCCATCTTTGGTTATCCTGTGATAAATCCTCTATCAGCCAGTAATTGAATTTTGCAGACAAGTGTCTCACTGGCTTCTCCCATGCTGGCCCTTTATGCATGGTAGGAGCTCCTTAAAGAGAACTGCAATCCCATCCCAGTTCCCAGAAATTTCTCCAAAACTGCTCCCCCTGTGCTCACGTTTGAACCCTGCAACCATGTGTGTKTTCAAACCATTCTCCTCTTACTACAAAACCTGCGGTTTTCTCAACTCTATTTTCTGGTTTTGTTTCCTCTGCTCCTTCCCTAATCTTGCATTATAAAAAGTTTGGAGTTGAGTGTACCTCCAGCTGGTTTTTTATAAAATGTGCAGTCCTTCCCTATGACAAGCATTTCTCAGCACTATCTTAATTAGGGTGAGGTGGGAAACAAGAATTCCATTTAGCAGAAAATGTCAAGTTTTCATACATAATTTTTGTTCTGCACCAATGACCTTTAAAATAAGGTTGGACTGACATCATCACTCCTCCCCCATGAACATCCATGAGCACAGACATCAAGATAACTCAGCAGCACAGGTGACCTGAGCCATCAGGATATGGATTACACAYTGGAGCACTTGCTACGGCACAAAGTCCATCCCGTAACTCAGAAAACTATCCAATAAAAATTTCACTGAATCCTCTACTTTTGTCTCCCGAGTATGAATCGCGAAAAATTAGCACTTTTGCCTGAAAAATTACCTCAGTCGGTGCTAATTATCATGTGGATAATAAGTATTTAGGAAAGTTGCTTTCTAGCACAATGCTTCAATACATCCAGGTAGAAGGTTGCCGGCAAAGCAGAGCGGGTAATGGAACTGGAAATTGGTAACAGTTCTGTCTGATTAAGAAAAGAAGCTTTTACAACATTCTTAAGATGAAGGTTTTGTCCAGTTAACCCTTTGGAACCATTATAATGAGGAAACAAGTCCTTACTACAAGATGATTATGAAACTCTGTCAGAAGAGATAAACCCACTCCTTGTGTCAGGGAGCAAAATTCCAAACCTTTACGGATGAGACAAAACTACTTACAGGTCTTTAAATCCAACATTCTTGTTGAATGGAATTTCTCCAACATGGAGAGGAATAGGTATTTAAGGGAAGCATTCTTCTCTGACTTTTGTCATCCAGGAATTTGCTTAAGACCAGCTGGCCAGACTCTACAAAAAGTGCGGGTAGATACAAATGAACCTYCATAAAGTGATTCATCCTCACCATTTTTAGGAGTGAATGAATGACTRTGCTGGAAAAACTTATTTTATTCTTTACTGGTTGCTGAAGCATCTCAGATGAACAGCTGAGAATAACCACCCAAACTTCCTAAAACAGAAGGTATTATAGATTAACATACTATGCCTCCAAATGACTTGCCCCAAATATTACAGCAAGAATGAGACCAATGAAAATAAATTTTTCTTATTTCCAGACCTGTGTTTTGCTCTCTGACAAACGGTGACCTCTGCAGTGGCAATACTGAGAAAATCCTATAATATATAACATTTCCAATCAAGTATTTTGCAGCATCTTCTCTTTAATATCATCACAATTTCTGATTGCTTTGAGATGTTATAAAATATATATATTTCAGTACACCTGAATTTGTTTCATTCAAAGACAGAGGCAAATTCAGATTGAAGGGAATAATGTCAGACAATGCTGTAGAGATGACTTAAGGTAATCAAAAATGAAAAAGGCTTCTTAGGGCTTGTGGGTCTCTGACAACATGGCCCATCTCCCCACTGGATATTCAAAAAYATATTGCCTATCCTCATTTTAAGTKCTCTAAATAAAAGTTACATCTCTTCCCCTTGGGGGCCTCACCCACARTCTGAGAAAATTCACAATGAGGACTTTCTTCATTGAACTTTGTATACATTTTATAAATATTGTTGGACCTTACGACCTTAAATGTTTGTTCCAATCTAAATTATGCTGTGATTCTACAAAATTCTCTTTTACTTGATTTTTGCACAAGGATAGGGGTTCTCCTGCTTCCTTGGAGGGTTTAATWGCAGACCTCTAAATTGCCTTATTGCAGAAATTCAAGAACCCATACAGGTTTGCCAGCCATGAAAACCTCACACATCTTTATGCAATAGAAGATACTTGCAGCAAAAAGGACACATCCTGCTGAGCCTCTGAAGGTACCACATACTATTAATAAATAGATATGGTCTATCACACAAAGGCAGGCACCAGAAAACTCAGAGCTGTGACCCTCTGAAGGTTTAAAGCAGGTATCCACCCATGAAACTGTGTGCTCCCTGAACAAGATGTGTTCTCTGTAATAGTTGTTACAGCTCTGAGATGGATTCCTTGCTGCAGCGGGCTGAACCAGAGAMAATCACTTCAAGCCCTCTCCAGCAGCAAGACAGAGTGTGCAGCCCACATGATTGTGCTGTTCCTGTCTTCTATACAGATATTTACAATATGCACTTACATGGTGCTCCACATCATGAAAACCAGGCCTTAATTGTATTTGATAATCAAATCTGCTCCTCCACTCAGGTATTGTACAGCTGGYAATTCAGAACGAATATAACAAATAGGTTCAATTTTTATTTTTTTTTTAGWGCTCTCYTTGATTTTCCCCTAAACCCAATGCAGAATACAGCAGGTATAAATGATCCAGGAGGCATTCCCAGAGCCAAGATGTTTATATTAATAAAAAATACTGGAAATGGGATTATGTTAATGGAAATCAGTCCCACTTGCATTCTGAAAATATCTTCTGCTCCATCATATGAGTAATATTTGAAAAAGAACTGCTTTCTCTCTCCCTCTTTCTCTCTCCCTCCTCCCTGCTTTCTCCCTGTGTCTATTACAAGGATTTTAATAGAAAGACATTCAAATTGTAACACTCAGCAGCCCATGAGAATCAATTATTATTTTTTTTCAGTTGCTGGTTACCATATTATTTTGTATAATTGCTGATGTCTGTCATCTATATTATCTCACCCAAAAAGTGATCTGTCTCTCTCTCTCTCTCACGCATATGGTAAAAAATAAAAATAACAATAATAATAATAAAAAAAGTCTAAACTCCCTTTCCCAAATCAGACACAACCTTGAGGGAAGGAAAACACAAAACAAAAGAGAAAATAATAATAGTAAAAAAAAGAGAACCGCCCATCTAGCTAATTCATCTGCCCAGTAAGTGCATGTGTGTGGTGGATCAGATAGGCTTGATAGCAGGTGATGGGGGTCGGGGCTTTGCACACACTCTGAAAGGGTTTTGATGGTTGCAATTACTYGCCCACGCTTTGACACGGCACACAATGAAAGACTACAATTAGACAACTATTATTCCCAACTGCTGATACCAATGATGTCCACACAAAGGCAGCTCACTTTGTCACTGCATTATTCACACTGGAGGTACATTTGTGTATGTGAATTTGTGAAGGGTGCCCGTTGCTGTTTGTATTTGTGGCACTGTATAAATTATCCGGATTTATGCAGTGTCTCTGTAAATCTCTGTTTGAGCACAGAGCCGTGCAGATCTYTCCTCTGCCCCTATCTGCAGCCTTGAACTCGTGGAGAGGCAGCAGCTCCCCTGATCTGCACTCAGAGCCCACTGAAGGAGTTACATGGACATTTCTGGGGTTTGGGTGAAGCCCTGGACAGGCATGTGCGAGGCAGGGATGTGATGTCTGCCCTGAACTTGTGTCTTTTTGGTCTCTCTGGTTCCTGGCACCACATTTCCCTTCCAGCACTTTGGCTTAATGGTGGCTTCTGGATAAGGTCTTGTTACAAAGAKGTTTGCTTTGCTTTAATCACTGTAGGTGATTAAGACAGTAATTTCTAAACAGATTTTAAACCAGAAGCTATTACCACTGCTCAGCAGACACAATCCAGAGCTGTTGGGGAACGCTTCAAAYTGTGAGCATGGGGACTTCTGCTCAGGCCAGAGCACACTGGCCATCGTGTGCCACTGGCGATTTTGGGATATAACTAAATATGGGGAGTTACTCTGGAATCATCACTTTCTCAGAACTAATATTAATAAWGCTTAATAAGAGAAAGCGATTGTTAGCAAGAATATCCAAAGTSGATTAATCTAATTTGGGCTACAGCAGTCTACTGAAAAAAAAAAAAAAAAAAAGCAACTAGACAGGGAATTAATTAAGAAAAGCTATTCTTTGCTAAATGTACACTATACCCTAATCTGAASGAACATATCTGTGTAGAGAGCCCTTTCAAGAGCCCTTTCGATTTATTTTATCCTCTGGTAAAGGGAGTTCTAGTCAAATGTTGCCAAAAGGAGTTAAATCACCAGTGGGACGAGGCTCTGTGCTCTGTGCAGGAGTAGAGCTGCAGGATATGCCAGGGCCAGGTTTAGCCCCYGTTCTTGCCTTAGCTGTGTGCACAGCAGTTCTCACTGCAGACACCAGCAAGATGATCACTCCATGAGTAATACATTGTTGGATTTATACCGACTAACTTAGGTCATGTGAAATCCCACAGCAAAAGCAAGTTAGCCAGAATTTTACAATCAATCATGTTTTTAATTGATTTACTGCTGCATCATCAGGATGAAAACATCCATTGAGCCCTGCAACACACTCGTATCTGCACTGAGAATTCTTCGTGGGAAAGTCAGTCACAAGGAAATGAAATGCAAGTGTGCCCATTAATGACCAAATCATAGGGCACAAAATAATAAAAAAAAAACAAGAGTAATAAACCTCCCCAGGGGAATAGCATCATTGTTAACGAAGCAAGTAATCAATAGAACATTGCTTGAAAGTGGTGCTTGTTGCATGACTGCTTAGATGGAGACTTGAGTAACAGCAGCATCCTGAAAAGTGTGCCTTGAAAGTAGATGCTCTGTGACAATTGTTTGGAAATCATGAAATCTAGGAAATTTAGGAGTTTTTTTGCTGACGGCAAAGATTTGCAAATCTATAGATTTTGTCCTTTCCAAAAGGCAGCACCCAACTTTTTCTAGCCCCTAACCTCTGGTAAACCATCAGGAAATAGCATTTTGGGTACCAAAAGCAATGAAGCTGCAGGAGACTAAGASCCCAGRAAGGTGCTCAGATGATCCTCTTGTRCTGRTATYTGTGCTTCCATCAGTCCTGGTTGTGGTTAGACCAGGGGAAAGCAGGAAAATCAGCAAGCAGGGGGTCATGGACAGGAATAGTGAAGGGAATTGCAGCAGCTCGTGTCACTCCCAGAGCTGAGGATCTTTCAGCCAGGGGTTTCTCCTCTCACAGGAAGAGAAGAGACAAGGAGGAGAGCTGGGTTAAACACCAGCACCATGTCTCTCCCTTTGTCTGCTTACCTTGCTGGTCTCCTTTCCTCGGGGCTGTTTCACCCAGGGAGCTGGGGAGGGTTCCCAACACGAGTGCATTTGGCCTGAGTCAGGGCAGTACCTTGTCATAAATCTCTGGGGCTTTCTTTGGGGAAGCTGGATTTGTTAACAGCACGTCTGGCTGTCCCAGCTTTCGGGATGGTGGCRTCAGGCAGCAGGTGACAGGGCTTGTCACTGCTTGCACGTGTCAAGTGGGGAGCAAGRGAGACCGTGCATCAGAGTTCAGGGCCAGGTAGATGTGCTTTGCCTTCTGCCATCTCATGAACTGTCCATGATTCCTTCATCTCCCCAGYGGGGTTTCCAGATCAGACATCCCTGAGACCTGACAAACTGGTGAAAGCCTGGCTGCTGGTGCTGTGGATGCAGAGCAGAGTGGGCAGGGGATTTGCAGGGACTCTTGTGGAAAGACAGGATGCAAATAGGGCACTGGGGGTGCTTGCTCTGTCAAAGCACACGGCACCCCATAGCACAGTGCCCACACTGCTGATCCACACCAGGCATTTTCCAGCAGCTCCCTGCTTYTGCAGTGCCAGGAGCAGAGCTTTGTTAAATGCCTGTTTATCCACCTARAAAGCAGTGCACCATGTTTTCCGTGCTGCTGCCTAACTACATGTGAAACGCTTGCTGTGAGTGCCTGATCTGTAAGAAGCAAACTTTCCAGATAAAATCCCCAGCACTCAAGAAAGAAGCCTCTGCTGGGTGGAACCTCAACAGCAAAAACGCTCTTCCTAAGCACACAGACCCCTTGCATTCAGATCTGGGAGCCACATGTCAGCAAGGACACTCATTCCTCAATCTGACCATCCAGGGGATGCTTTCCTGCCTTGGGGAAACCTTTTGGCTTTCCAAAACCTGAGCACAGAAAAAAAGGAACTCCCYCCGAGTTGTACCTTAGACCTGGAGCAGYTTATGGGCATCACAGCCTGCACCCYRGYRTTACAAACATTSTTTTAGAGATTAYSTCCCTGAATTTAAGGCAGTTTAGTGTTAAATGCAAGAGCAGCTCTGTTGGCTCTGGTGAGGTGGCACAGGATTTAAGCTATGCATGTGTTTAAGCACCTGGCATATGAGCCTTTCTCTCTAGTGCACTTCTCTCTCCCCTGGGCTTAATTTCAACTCCTTCCACTTTATAGTCTGTGGCCTCTGCTGTAAATCCAGAGAGCCAAGGAACTAATTTTTAAAAAATATTTTCTGCTTGAAATATTGCAACTAAAGAGCAGATGAGAATATATATCAGTTAAACGCTTTTTTAAAGGCATATATGACACGACACGACATGACACTGGATTTTAAAATGAAGTACAGTAACAAGGAACCCCCAGCTGGAATTTCCTAAAATATGGCTTTCCTCCTCTGGAACCACTTTTAATTTTAAGTGCTGACTTTYCTGACCCAGAATAAAGTTACAGGCGATGTTTACTAGCCAGCATAGAAGGGAATTGCTCCCTTATTGCATTCCAAGCATTCAAGCCACTGAAAATCAATATAACGAAGTAGGAAAGAAAGAATAAGAGCACACCCCTCCTCTCCCCGCTCCACACGCACCGACAGACACATCCATAGAGCTGTCTCTCTCCTCCCCACTATGACAGGTAGTGGCCCTCTCTAACCTTAGAGGCTGGCAGTGAAGGAAGATGAAGTTTGTCACATTGTTCCCGRGCAGTAAGTTGTACAGCGAGGTCACCTCCAATTTTTATCCAGTCAGTCAAGGCTACCTTTCCACGAGCAGTGCACAGCTGCCATTCCCCAACAAATAGTGAAATGATGAGCCCATGTCACAGTGGAGGACACCATCTAAACTCCTGGCRTCGCCTTCAGTTTGGTAACATGATGGGAGATGACAGGGACATGAGGTGGGGTGGATGTGAGGCAGGAATCTCCAGAACAGGTCTCCTTGTGGAGGCAGCGAGGGGCTGACCCCTGGACATTCCGGAGACACCGGGAGCTGTGAAGGGGTGGGAGGTCATGTCTGAAAACTGCTACTTCAGGGCTGGAGGAAAGAGGCTGATCACTACTTGACACCAGAGCCTGAAGGCAGACAAGATGCAGCAGTGATCCAGAAGACATCTTCCTGACGTCTTGTTTGCTTAGTGCACTTTGGTGCCGAGGCGGGAGGAAGAGGAGAAAAAAGAGGGAAGGAGGAATGACTCACTTGTGGATTCTGCATCAATTGCTAAAGTTTCTGCAGAAAGGCTGCGCTGCTCTTCAAAGAGGTTGGATCTTTGGTAACAGAGATACTTTTGATTTCTCTGTGGCGTGTAGACTTGTTTGTGGCAGAAACAAGCCATCCTGTCTGCAGCTTTGAGTTTTATCTAAATACTGCTCTTTCAACACCAAAGCAGAGGTCCAGCACAGAAGTGACACTCCCTCCTGTCTCCCCATGGCACAGTCTGACTGTGTGCTATGCTCTTTAGGACTGTTTTTTGCTGGTGAGGGGCTTGAGGTGTTTTTGACCCTGGAGGCAGTCAGGGCAGGTGTCTTGTGAACCAGAGGGTTAGCAGCACTCGCCAGGTGCTGAAATTTGTCACCTGTGGGAAGATAAYGTAAGCAGCTTTGCCATCTCAGGCGTTTTTGTGCCACACTGAGCTCTTCTTCCCCTGGTAATGCAGATGAAGGAGGAGAAAAAGGCAGAGCCCTGATTATCTGGCACTGTGAGCTGAAGGCAGACCAAAGATGATGCCTCTGCAATATCAGCAAACCCACCCTTATCTCCTGAGTGTTTCCAATCCACTCTAAAACACATCCCAGGACGGATCTCTGAGCGACACAGTCTCTGCCAGCCCTTGGAGGCCAGAGCCTTGCCTGCAGCCTGACAACTTTATCACCTCCCTCCCTCCTGCTCACTTTCCCTCGTCTTTTGGTGCACGGGGTATTCGGGGTGATGGCTGGTGCCAATGTTAGTGGGAATAGCACTTGGAGGCTGCTGGAAGGAATCAAGGCCTCTGTCTTCCCAGGCCATCGCTGCTTTGCAAGCTCTGGCTCTCACCTTTAATGTGGAGTCAGCTTTCTTGGCACATGGAGGATTCACCCTGTGGGATATTTTGCTGACTTTTCTCTTCACCTTGACTCAGACATGCACAGTAGAAACAGCAGCTGTGGACTCCTATGGTTTCAGACCCTGCCCTGTTTCAATTAGAGAGACACGTGGGTTTGCAGAGGAGGTTTTCAAGAAGGACGTGTGGGTTTCCTTTTGAGCCTTAGTGCAGAGGAAAAAAGAGCTGCACTGAGCTCTTCAAACAGCCAGACGCCTGCTGCCTTCCTCATCTGATGGGGAGGAGTGCAGCTTGTGCTCAAAGTGCATTGCCTTTGAGCCTAACCCTAAACCTGGCCCCAAAAATAGATAGATATCAATCAAAGTACATTATAACCCCATCACAATGGTCAAACTGACACGGGTCATCCCTGGCTTCAGTTCTGGACCCCTCAAAAGAAGAAAGACACTGAAGTTTGCAGAGAAGGGAACAGAGGRSTCTGGAGCACAAGTCTGATGAGGAGCATCTAAAGAGAGCTGGGGAGGCTCAGCCTGGAGAAAAGGGGGCTCAGTGGGGGATGTTCTCGCTCTCTACAACTTCCTGACAGGAGGGTCCAGCCAAATGGGAATCAACCTCTTCCCCAAGATTGCAAGTGACAGTGCAAGAGAAAATTGAGCTGAAGCTGCACTAGGGGAGGTTTGGATTGGAAATTAGGAAACATCCTTCTCTGAAAGGGTGGTCAGGCATTGGAAAAGGCTGCCCTAGAAGCGTTCAGAAGGTGCATGGATGTGGCATTTGGGGACATGGTTTAAAGGTGAGCATAGTGGTGCTGGATTTATGGTTGGACTCAGTGACCTTAGGGATTTTTTCCAACCTTAATGATTCTGTGATTCTGTAAAGTCTGTAAAGATTCTCTTGGGGTTTGGCCCCCAAGAACCTCCTGCTGCTTCAGGAAGTGGGAAATAGGTGGGAGAGCTGAAGGTGGTGCCTGAGCACCCCTCGATGGRAAATTCAGCTTTAGGGTTTCTTGGGGTCCTGGACAGTCACACAGGAGCACCCAGCACAACCTGGGAACACGCTGTGACCTAAGGAATGAAACCACTTCCACAGCTTTTCAGAGGTGCTGTTTTTACTGAACAAGAGATTTCTCCTGGYCATGCTCCTCCATCTCCCTCACCAGGCTGGGCAGAAATAGGATGGATCAACATTAAGCACCATCCTAATGCAGAAGAGGGAGGAAGAGAAGGAGATGCTAACTACAAAGACKGGGAGGAAGGGTAAACTCAGAAATCGTTTAAAGAACAGAGGGAATTAATTTTACATTTAGCTATTCTTCTATTCCTTTTTGTCTTTGAAGGATCCATATGAAATTGTTCTAAAAAAAGGCGAGCTAACATCTTGCCTGAGACACTCACCTCYTGGCCCTGGGGAAAGGCTGCGTGCTCTGCAGCCTCCCGTGAGGAACCTAACTGGCTACAAGGAGTAGTGCCTGCTAGAGGCTTGCGACAATGATAGGGCTTAGAAACCCATCAGGATTTTTACAGCAATCTCAAGCTGTTTGAGGCCTTGCCCTCTGCTGTCATGTGCACACTTGAGATTTTTTTTTTTTTCTTTCTTGTTCAATAAATCCCTGGTTTTCTAGACCTCAGGAGTGTAGCAAAGTTTGAAAGTGACCCAAGTTCAAGCTAAAGGCTCAGCAGGAGACAAATAAAGGAACCTAAACTCTATTATTAAACAAGTAAAACCTCACGACTTCCTTAGGTCTGACTTATATTTTCTGAGTCCTTGAAATTGCTAATAAACACCAAGAAAATGTCTGGMGCTTTGATCCTCTGATAATATTTGGGAACATATTCAGAAATATACTTGTCAACATCTGGAGACTTTAGAAAATTCTTCGCATTTTTAAGTTTGGGCAGCTTGTATACAGGAAGGGTTTTACAAAGTCAGGCTGTGTTTGGTTTGAGAAGAAAGGTTTTGGTCATGAATGGCTGCAGGGCTACTCCCTGTGATATGGTGCCAAAAGTTCCCCTGCATCTCACAGAGACAGCACCAGACAGCTCTGAGATGGACCTGCCACTGTGGCAGCACCTCTGGCATGATTTTTAGGGGGGAAGGGGGGAAAAGGGGCAGCTGCAGTGAGAAGGGGTTAGAGGAGCAGCCCTGCAGAGAGCCAGGGCAGTGCAGGAGGGGCAGGAGCTGCTCCAGGCTCTGGAGCTGAGATTCCCCTGCAGCCCCTGGGGCAGCCCATGGTGAGGCAGCTGCAGCCCAGGGAGGGCAGGGGCAGCAGAGWTCCACCTGCAGCCCCTGCAGGGGCCCAGCTGGAGCAGGGGATGCCCAAAGGAGGCTGTGATCCCATAGGAATCCTATGCTGGACAAGGCAGGAGCTGTGACCCCTTGGCGGACCCACAGCGGAGCAGCCTGTTCCTGAAGGAATGACCCCGTGGAAAGGATCCATGCTGGGACAGTCTGCTCCTGAAGGACTGGGGGATCCCTTCCTGGGRAAAGGATCCTCACTGGAGCAGCTCATTAAGACTGTGGGAGTGACCCCACACTGGAYCAGGGGCAAARTSAGGGGAGCYCAACYCCTGTGGGAGAAGGAGCAGCAGAGACCCAGGAAATGAACKGACCTCAGCCAGAAACAGGGAGTGAAGTTAAGTTAAGGATGAAAGGAGGGGTGGGATGAAATTGTTTTAAGGTTTGRCATTCATTTAGCACTACCCTYGTCTGATTTGATTGGTAATAAATTCAATAAATTTCCCTGAGTTCAGTCCTGCCTGTGTCGGTGATTGGTGAGTGATCTCCACCCACCCTTATTAGACTCAGCTTGTTGTGTATTTTTCTCTCCCCCATCACTGGAATGTCCAAGTGGCTTGGTTAGCACCTGGTGTCCAGCCCGGGTCAATCCATGGCACAGAATTTTAGATAAATGCATTGTTTTTCATATCTTTAACATGGAGTTAGTAAGAATAAGAAACAGAGGGGTCTCAGGGAGAAAGCCAGCACTAAAATAAGTTTCCCCCAAGGCACAGCTCTCCTTATTGTTATTATTTCATCTGCTGACCAGTGATTAAAAAAGAAAGTAATTCTACCACATTGCCTTCAACACAGTTTTACCTTACAATCCATTTTTTGAAATGGCCTAAATAAAATGCACAGTCATGGTCATGCATAACCTTGACCTACAGATATTCAAAATATAGCTCCTACTCAGAATTTGCTCCCTGAAGGGTAGGATAAATTTAACCAAACAGTCCTCCTGACTGAATCTCAGCACAGACCAGCACCCGTTTCACTAAAGATATCATAAGGACCATGTTGCAAAATAAGCATGGCCAAACGYGAACTCTGAAAGTCCATGAAATGACTTTCAGCCTGTAGAAGTATTTTGCACATATTAATTACACTTTAAATCACCTGGCTTAAATAGGAACAGCAGAACTACTTCAAAACCAACTTTGAAGTTTTCCTGCTGTGAGTAGGAGGCTAGACTCCTGCATGTTCTCCAGACTTCCATTTCAACCAAAATGACACAATTTCGTGAAAACGGTGCGAAATTGTTGAAATACGGAAATTTACAACCATAGACCTAGTTACTCGTCCAGACCTAGAGACTCTGTGCCACAGTCAAGCCTCACTGTTGGCCATCCTCACCCTCCAAATGCCCCCCAGAGCCCACAGGATGAGCCTGGGGGCTTGAGCTGTGTCTCTGCTCAACGATTTCATCCCTTTCAGAGGAAGCAGAAGCTTGAGGTGCTTGAAGGCGTCTCTGAGCTGATTTGCATGACCCGTTCTGTCAGCAATCGCTGTCTGGGGCATGCCTGGGTAGTCAGATGCTCCTCAAAGACTTGTGGTGGGCAGTTTTAGCCATGCATCTTTTCATCTTTTATGGCTACCCTCCTTATGTCAGGGCCATTAGCAATATCTCTAAACTCCCTTTCAATCATGTTTTACGGTGCCTGTTCGGAGCATTGAGGTACCTTTTATGGTTGAGATGACACTTTCATTATAAGCTGCTGTTTTCAGTGGTTTATAACTTTCCCCCAAAATTACTTTTGAGGGCTGAAATTTTCTTAGGCTTTCTTATTAAGAGGCCAGCAGTGAATTTATTTAGAAAGTTGGAAGATAATCTTCACCGCTCTTCTGGAACTATCAAAACTTCAGGAAAAAAAAGAAAAAATCCCAAGCTCAAACCAACCAAACTAAAACTACTTTTGATCATTAAAAAGAAGACGTAGGCATGCACTTTGAACATYCTGTAACACAAAAATAATGTGGTGACCACAGGGTCTGTGAGACACTACTTTATTATCATTAAATTTAGGCAAAAAAAAAAAAAATAAAGACAATGAGAAATTGTAAACTACTCAGATGCAGTGCAAGCCTAATAGTAAGAGATGGAAAATGTACTTATGTTTATTGGAGGTTGAAGGACCTTTTTTGCTGGCTTCAGCATTTCGAGCTTCCTGAGCTTTGTGCAGTGGGCCCTTACCACAGCATCAATAAATGCCTTTTGAATTCATAAGCCAAATTGTCTTATCCATACAAGAAATACATAAGAAATGCAACTAAGATATTTATCCACTGCTCTAAAGGTATTTGCTCWCTTTTCAGTACATGTGTGTTCCAGATGGTCCTTGATAATGCTTATTGGTGCCAATTATTTTCAGACTTTATTTTGGCTGAAGAACAGGAGTCACAGTCTGGGCATATGCTGCTTCCAATTGCGTCTACTTTTCTTTTSAGGGGAAGAAAATGAGTATTGTCTTCTTTCCTTCTCARTGCTTAAATCTGTTCCTGGGATATRTTTGCCTGTTTGTGTGACAGAAGCTTTCATTTGAAGACCTGAACAGCATCAGCATGAAGCTGCTGGAGGAGATGGACACCTGCTTTGATGTGGAGTGAAATAATCTCCACAACAAACAGGTAGATATTACAGCTGCTGCAAATCTACCTGGGCTTCCTTTAGGTATATATCAAGAGGAAAATAAATATGAAGACAGATTAGGTTTAGATTATTCCCTGTGGATCTGCTCCAGTGCTGGCTCCAGCCACTGGATCCCTTTTCTTTGGCTTTAATGGCTTTCCAATCAGGCTCTAGGGTCTTATTTTATGTTCAATGACCCAGTTGTTCAYCAGGAGGTTTCGTCAATTTTAAAGTAACTGGTGTTAGATATAAATGGTTCAATTTCCTCATAAATTTTACCAAAGCAGCTCCACCTGCAAGATCCACCAAATTAGGGAGAGTTAAGCAATTCCTACAAAAGAGGCTGCAAAACCTTGCTTGAAATTTTTTAATTTGCATTAGCCTCCTGTTAGGATCCCCCCTGCGCATTTTAACAGTGCAGGACTGGCTTAAACAACATCTCCTTCAGACTTGCAACAGCCTCTCATATGGCTAAAYGCAGAAATCACCACTGGGTCTGAAATTCTAATTCAGGGAACCCTTAACTATACCCCTTTTGAGAAAAGAACTTAACTRCCTTATTTTAATTTGCAAAGCAAGTAAATCTGAGCAAACTCTAAAGGAAACACTTGCTTAAACATTGGGTAGYGCTGAATGGTCTCAGCATGCCTGATCCAAACTGAATGAAGCAAAAACCTTTGCCCCCCCTCATCAGAGGTCACAAGGAAGGGGATGTTTTCTCCTTAAAAGGTGAGTTACTTCATCCTGCAGGATGATATGCTGTATTTAGCACTGCATTTTAAGCTGCATTGAGCTCAAATGAATATAAATACCCAATGGTCATTCTCTTTATTAAACTGGAGATACACAAAGGACTAATAATCTGGTTGTCTTGTTGTTCAGTCTAATTATAGTAGGGAGTGTGAGGAATCCCATGTGACTCCTAACTTTGGATGAAAACAATTAATCTGCAGCTTTCCTTTTTGGGCTTTTATTATTATCATTATTTCAATTAATAAACTTCATCTTTCACTTCCACAGTCTACTAAAGTGCAGGCTGCAGACCAGAAGAGAAAGGGCAAAAGAGATATTCTGCTTTTTCACAGGATTCCTGCCTTGCTTTTTGTATAAAATTTGTTTTGTGTATCAGGGCAGTGAGCTCAAAATCTGGATCCTGGAGAAGAATATTAGAAAAAAATGCTAAAAAATATTTTTGGTAATGGAGGCTGCTGTCAACATTTCTCAAGAATAGGCCAAGAAAAAACCTTGAAGAGGGGCCCTAGGGAATGATTTATAGTATGGACTGATACAGTAAATGCAATTTGTTTTAATTAAAGTGATGGCTTATTGCATAATTCACATTGTGCTGGCTGAAATGACCGCACCAGGTAGTTTTGGAGAATCACAAGCTGTTCTCATAAATTCCATTAACTGTAATGCAGCAAATATTGCAGGAAAAAGAGTTTCATCAAGAAACATAAATGCAACATTCCTGCTTCTCACAAGCTTACACCAAAATTAATTTTGCAGAATGTCCTCAGCTTATAGCACCTACACATTTTGAAGCACWGTTTTTCATTGCCATTCCCTGATACACCTAACAAAGCTCTAAATGTGGTCAACATCCAAAATTAACCAAAGCAGCAACATCAGACAGTGTGGTGCAATGGAGGCAAACGTAGCCCACAGCCCCTGCAGCTGATCATGGCCCCTGTAACAGCAGAGGTTGCTACATTAATGTACTGCAGCCTACCAGGTACCAAAAGAACATAATTTTGAAGATAATTTCTGTTTTATTTGGGAAAGGATGTCCATCACAACCTCAGAAGCCTGTGCTTTTCGGAATGAACACTCCAAGCTGATTCACTCCAGCTTTGGCTTTTGAGCTCTTACTTTTAGCAGCTCTCAAAAAACCCCAATTTAATTAAYGAATCAAGAAGTGAGTAATGAAATAATAAAATAGAAATATGATTGAGAWGAGTTAAATTTTCCTGGGTCAACCCAATATTGGAATTGTCTAACATTTTCAGAGGCAACTTCGTAATATTTATCTTCTTTTAATGTCATTTTGTATTTCTAAGATGAATATCACAGAATTGTTAAGGYTGGARAAGACCTCTGAGATCRTGGAGTCCAACCATTAACCCAGCACTGTGCAGTCCACYAATAAACCATATTTCCAAGCACCATATCCACGTGTTTCTGGAACATTTCCAGGAATGGTGATTCCACCATGTCTTTGGGAGCCTGTTTCATTGCCTGACCACAATTTTTTTTTCCCTAATATCCAATTTTAACCTCCTTTTGGGCAAATTGAGCCATTTCCTCTCATCCTGTCACTTGTTGCCTGGAAGAAGAGACCAATYCCCACCTGGTTTCCCCCTCCTGTCAGGAGCTGTAGAGAGGGAAAAGGTTCCCCCTGAATCTCCTTTTCTCCAGACTAAAAACCCCCAGCTCCCTCAGCTGCTCCTCATCAGATTTGTGCTCCAGACCCTTCATTGCCCTCCTTTGGATACTCTCCAGCTCCTAAGTGTCATTAAATAAACACATCAATAAAAATAACATATAAAAATRTAAATAAATATACTGACCAGCACATATATGGTACAGAACAGAGAGAGTATAATATTATATGTAGTATGAATAGAGTTAGAAAGAACATGGGAATCCAGAAAAACAAGGTGCCATTTAGTAGTTAAATATTTACTCTTTCAAATGAATCATATTGCACTTCAGTTACTCCAGTCCCAGAAAAGTGCAAAAAAATGAAATACTTGAAATTAGAAAAACAACAACAACAAACATCTTACCACATTAGTGCGGTAATTAAAGAGAGAAGGGAAGGAAGGAAAGAGAAAAGATCTCAGATCAGCACTGGAATTCATGATTAGATGTAACCATGTATGTATTTCCTCAGTGAAACAATGATTTAAGTTGATTTAAAAAGTTGATTCACAAAGTTGATTCCTAATACCCTGTCATGGATTTAGGTTACTTAATACCAGCTACCTAAGACTTATATGTCTGTTCTGTCTGTGGGCAATAGATGYACATTTCCAGAAATCTATTTACAGTCCAGGAACAGTGTTTTAAAACAAACAGGGTGAGCCAGCAGGGAAGTGAATTTTGATGGGACCTGCTCCCAGTTTACTGTGTGGGGTTTGTGGAGGAAAACCAGTCTGATACCCATTGTACGGTCTGAACAACTCTTGGTGAAACAAACCTTGCTGAAGCTGAAATTTCCACCTCTTCAGGGATCCAGTGGCACCGCCAGCCCAACACCATCTGGCCGTGGTGCTCCGTGGATACACCGAAAAATGACTTCTGCCAGGGCAACTGGGCAACCCCAGAGCCAGCCTGGGATGGTCCAGCAGACAGCCCTGACAGATGGACAGCTTGACCTGGACACACCATCGTGTCTGGATAACTAAAGTGGCAGGCTTGCAGAGTTGACAACTGGCTGCTGGAACAACCCTCCTCATGGTGCTGCTTCTCCCTTCCTTTGRTGTTTGCCCTGTCTGTTTTGCTCTCTGCTGGGGGACTCAGATCTCTTCCCTGTGTGTGCCACAAACTCCAGTTCAGAAGGGAAAAGAGGCAGATTCAGGTGCTGCCCAGCCACGGATGAGTGTCATTTTTATCACCAGTTGGTGGCTGTGCTCTTTCCTTCCCCTCCCACTCCGCTGCCTCTGCCTGGTGTTATCCCTCTGCCTCCCGCTCTTTCTCGTGGAGCATCATAAATATAACAGCTAGCCAGAGCTTGGCTTTGAGCAAAGTTCCTCACTGCATAATACATGAGTTTGGAAACAAGAGGAGTTTGTTCCGAATCCCACTTAGCCTCATGAACTTTCACAGGTGAATTTCAGGCCTATTTGGCTGGCTAAAGCTGAAGTTTGAATTATTGAAACAACAGGGGGGCGCATTGGATCTCCTCTGCCAAGGAAGGCTGAGGGAGAYAGCATTTTATTTTCAGCCTTATTAGAACTTCTCTATAGAGAGGAAGTCGATCTTTTCAATTGCTCTTAATCTCCAGAGAAATCTCCCACTGATCCCTAAAATGCCGAACTTGCAATCTTGGAGCAGTTTTTAACCTGCAGTGCTGGAATGTTTCTAATGTTTCCAATGCTGTTTAAATGCATCTCCCTTTGCCGATTATCCTGCTGTGGCTGGATGCTGCCAGAGCCTACGCTGGCGTTAATTTGCACAAGGACAATGCTTGTTGCCCACAGATGTSTGGGACCACCTGTGACCCTGAGATCCCAGGTCCTGGGATAGGGATGCTGTGGTACAGGCTGCAGGACAATTTCAGATTGTCAGAAGGAAGTGTCTCAGCTTACTCTGGGAATGGGATTCAGCTCCAGGCTGCAMACATCTTCTCTGGACAAATGTCTTTGTTTTTTTTTATGTGGCTTTCTCCGGGTTTTGACAGACAGAGAAGCCACATGTCCTACAGCAAGGTGTCACGTTTGTCTGCAAAATGCAGACCCTGAGTCCAGGCAGGCAAAGGGGCAGAGGGACAAAGAAATGCACTCCTGGGGGAGGCTGGGAACTGCGAGAAAASTTTCCATGATGTGGATGGGATTTGTCTCCTGCCTGTGAGCCGAGGAGCGGAGCTGAGGCAGAGGCTCCACTGGGATGAGATGTTCCGCCTGAGGGGATGGAAGTGGGGGAGGAAAGGAAGGGGGGAATTGTCAGCAGCCAGATCAAAATGAGGTTTGTGAAGACAAAAGACAACATCCCGTCCAGTAATCTGAAGGCATCGGCTGAGCTTTACCTGCTCCTTTAACGTGCCCTGTTTAAAGATGATGAGCGTGAGATTACCATCCTTTGTTTTCAGATTTTAGCTGCCTCCCTTCCTTAGCCTGGAGTGATTCTTTATCTCAATTGCCAGCTTTGCATGTCATTCAGTTCAACTTAATCGCAAGGATCCACAAATCAAGCGATTTCAGGCTGGGGGCTCTGCCTTACAAAACCTTTGCACGTCAGCAAATAGGATTTTCGTGCACTTCCTCGTGGACTTAACAAAGACACTTGCTCTCAGTTTGCAGAATTTACGGAGAGCAATTTGGGCATTTCACAGTGCTGTTTGCACGAGGAGCCTTTTGAAGTCAGCGATCTCGGGTGGCCTATATGAGTGAATAGGCATTAGCACTGCATATACAATCGCATCGCGGCTGGAAAGCTCCTAATTTAATGACCAAGCAGTTAAACCAGATTCAGGCTCAAGATCTTCAGCTGATTTGAATAGGTGGACATTTTTCACACTTAAAGGTTATGCGGAGAATTACACCAACCGAAAATTACACCCTAATATTGGGTTATTAAGCTGAGTTATTGTGAAGCATTCCCCGTGATTGCTGCGTATATCCTCAGACCTTCGTGCGAAATAGCCAGCACACCTCAGTGGATCTGGTTTAGCAGAATGTTCGAATGTGGGACAAAATCTGGGTCTGAGAACATCATGAAGTTGGACCTGATTGCCTCTCAGTAATCATCGTACAGTAAGATATGCAAGATATGCAAATTAGTAAGATAAGCAAACCCAAGGACATATGGCACATGGCTGGCTGAGAATTTGTGGGGTTTTTTTTTTGGTCCATTACTACATTCAAAGAAGGGGAGAACTTTGGGTCAAAATTTAAATCTTGTGTGATTTTGTATCAAGGAACACTTAAAAATCTTAACTGAAAGTATTGCCCTTCTTGGAGCAAATATTTGATCCTGTATCAAAGCACAGCTGTTGGTGACTTCTTGTTTCAAAGTTTTATTTAATAAAATTTGACCTGAATTCTATAAGAGCACAAATTGGTTAAATAACCACTACATTTACACAAATTTTATGTAAAATACACATTTTGGGTTGACCCAAAATAAAAATAAATAAATTTTAAAAAAAATTAAAGAAAATACATACTCATTCTAAAGAACCCTCTCTAATGTCCAGGGGATTCATATCATTTTAGCTGAAGTAAGGAGAGAGATGTAAACCATAAAGGCTTTCAGGCTTTCTGATCAAGTATTATGATATATCCAGCAGAGATCAATGCCTCAAAGAGAAGTGTAAAATCCCCTGAAATGCCCCATTAAAAGACACACATTTGATAATGACTAGCATATGGATGTCTGAGGTTCCACCTCTTCTCCTTGTTAGGAAAGTCAGCTCAGGTAGCTCCATCTCATGTGATACCCCCCATTTGGGCACCTGGGATCACACGAATTTGTGCAGAATTGAACTGGAGGAAAGTGAAGAAGCAGAGAAGGGATCTGTGTCCCCAAAAGATGTAGGTTGCTTTGCTATCTGCACATTGGATGCCCGGTTCTTTCAGGATTAATCCTTTCTGGCCTCAAACCCCAGCTCCTTCTGTGGGAGTTGTGTGGATACTCTGCCGCACCCTTACCAAGTGTTTAGGGAAGGATGCACGGTGGGATTTCTGAGCCAGTTGCTGTGGTTGTGTGAGGCCAAATGGGTGTGCAGATAGGCATAATGGACCCTTCAAATTGGAATTTGGCTCYGGAAAATGCGTAAACTATTGCAGCTTTCCCAGAAGGGCCATGTTATCTGCAACAGCCACACGCTTATGGTTATGAGCTGCCGGCTGTGCCAAGGAATTGGGCACTGAGCTGTTCCACTGGAGCTATGAAAACTGCCTGCAAATTTGGGAGCTTCCCTGTTTGCAATCATCTGAGATCAAAGACAGAGAAGATGCATTTGTTGTTGTTTCATGKCTTGGAGAGCAATGCCATTTGATTCAGGGAGTCTGATTTGTCAGTCTCTGCTGACACAGCTCTTCATGCCCAGTGCTACGCTGTGGGAATAATGGAAGGGATGGTACTGGGAACTTCTGTCAGCGTGAAAAAGGCCAGCATGCCTCAATGTCATGATTCCATCCCCAGGACCTCTTTTATAGGTAGTGGACTGGGAATGGCAGAGGAGATGTAACACTTGTTTATGTGAGTCTGTGGGATCAAAATGTCTCTGCTCCGTTCAGAGTTTTAAAAACCCAACCAGTCCCAGATCCACAAAGGAACAACTTGTTTGTTGTGAGAGCTAKAAGGCTTTCAGGATTCCTTTCTCCAGGACCAATACAAACATGAGGAAGGCAATCTCAGCCCAAGCTGACTAACCCTCCAAAACAGAATCAGGCATGGGGAAAGGTGGGAATAGAGATGCWTTACCATGGCCTTATTTCTGAATGCACATCCCATGTTCCCTGAGAGAAGGATGTCAATCCTTTTTTTATACATTTTCCCTTGCTGAGTGGTAATTTCCCTCTAATGCAATAAATGTGGATGCAATCACCTTTCATAACTGATCAAGTCTACAGGCTCTGTTTCATGGCTGCTGAAGTAAAACCAGTGGCATTGCTCCACCTCACTCTCCCCACAGAGACAGCTGAAGCCTCAGTGGTCCCATCACACCATCAGGCTTGTCAGCACAAACCCACATCCCTCAGAGGTTTCTGCCTGCTCTCTGTCTGAAATGAACTGAGAAAAACTCATGTTTTCCAGCTCAGAGTGGGTTTGACACATAATCTGGGTGTGTTTGGGGTGAACTTTCCCAAAACCTCTCGCTTTAAGGACGCAGGTACATTAATGGGCATGGCAGGAGAAGCTGCTGGCAGCTCTATCAAAGATGTTGCCATAAAACTGATGTCCCACTCCCGGAGCTGCAGAGCAGCTTGTCATGAGACTTGCTGCGTGTTTGCTTTTCCATATCAGCTTTCAGGAGAGGCAGAATTAAACATTACAYAAGATGCAAACATGCCCACGTTGCGTGCAAGGGTAGCTGCACACACACACCCCCACAAAGTCCRTCTTACCAAGGCTGATAGCAAAGAGCATTTACTGAGTGTGAACACCTCCTAGTGAGAAGCCTGTTTTGTCTTTGAGAAAAGTTGCTTTGCTTTTACAAATAGGGGCTATTTGTTTAAGATGGGTAAGACAGGTTTTTTTTGGTTACTGTTTTTTTTTCTTTTCTTTTTCTTTTTTCTTTTTTTTTTTTTTTTGAGGTGTCAAACATAAAAATGAAATGAGACGTCAATCAGGGCCCAGGGGGCTGGGGAGGGGGAGACAGAGAGAGACAGAGAGCCTGAAAAATTCTTCCAATCCAGGCAGCTTGTTTAAGCACAGAGCGTGCTGCAGCCAGCTGGATCTTTGGAGAAAAAGATGAATTTCTACCCATTTAAGCACGAATAAGGTGAGATGAAGGGAGGGGGGAAATCCATGAAGGTGAAAAGCCTTTTTTTTTTCCCTTTACCTAGCTGTGATGGATGATTTCAGCCAAAAGTACTGAGCCTCCCAGTGAAGAAAATATCTACAGTGATTTTGATAAATAAATGCTTAGACCTTGCATTTGCCACCTTGATGTTGGAAAGAAAGAAGTTTGGGCTACATGGTGGGTTGGGTTTTTTTTTTTTTTTTTTTTTTTTTTTTTTTTTTTTTTTTTTTTTTTTTTTTTTTTTTTTTTTTTTTTTTTTTTTTTTTTTTTTTTTNCTGGGACAATCTTCCTGCCACTCCTGCATTAAGAAGAGGAACTTAACTCTTGGGCATTATTTTCCTCTGTATGGGTTTTTTTAACTATGCAGGAAAACTCAAACACTTGGAGAGGCTGGTCTGAGGATAGCAACAGGCAAACTGAGGATGGGAATGTAAAGAGCTGGGAAAGGGGAAAGAAATCAGCCACTCTGTTCTGCAGACCTCCAGTGCTGGCTTCTCTCTTTCCCCAGGTTTTTAGTGTTATGCTGTGTCCTGGGTGTCACGGAGGGTGCCTGCATGGAGTTGTTATTAACTGCTGTTGGAGMAAGAATAAACTCCCAAACCTCAAAATGTTCTCTAGGGGAGACAGATGCACACATTCTCTGTATGAATCAAGGTTGCAGGGTTTCTGAGGTGCAAGAGTTCCTYAGGTCTGTGTTCACAAACTACATGTGTTGGGGCAGTCCTTTTATTTTCTTTCCTTCAGACTGTAACTTGTTACTCAGAATAGTTGTTTTACCACCTCTTGCAAAATGAGGCACTTCTATGTTGGGCATCAGGGGATACACAAAGAGACATTATAGTTCTCTATGTTTTTGCAGGAAGAGAAAGAAAAATATTCAATACCACTGCACATTCAATTGGCAAAACATAATAGCCAAAGCTGGAGTATATGTCATAAAAAATATGATAAAATGAGTCTTTAAAGCACTACCCAGGACTTCTGTTTCACAGCCCAAAAACGTTCTGGAGAAGGGTGCTAGGGAAGTGGTGGGCACTCATTGACCAACCCTGATTTCTACAGCAGCAATAGTTCTCCCCTGGAGCACTCCCTGTTCTGCCTTGGCCAGAGTTAACACTGCTCTGCTGATGAGATGTAAACAGATCAGAGGTGTCAGGCTATGTCTTGGAGAAACTAGACTCTGGCACTTCTGTTGGGCTCTGAATTAGAAACAAACATTGCTGGATTTCCAACTTCCACTTTTTAAAAAAAAAAAAGAATATTGAAAAAAAAAAGGCATTCCTTAGCTTTAGGCACACATCTGCTTGTATCACTTGTCCCCTAACTCCAAAGCCCATGGAGATTGTGCCCCATCAGCACATGGGGAAAGGGCAAATGAGGGCAAAGTCATATTCAAGTGGAGCCTTYACCCTGTCCTTTCATTCACTGACTCAGTCTGGGGGTTCCTGATGAGGACAGCCATGCTCCCACAAAAGTCAGCTGTAATTCCTCTCCCTCGTTCCTGCTCAGCAATGAGGGGTTTGAGCCTGCTCAGTGTGAGTGTGGAGATACAGAGAACCTGATGGAAAAGACAGAGCTAAATGGAGAGCACAAACACATCTCAGAGCTACACTAATGAGAACATAACTAATATGTTGCACATTCCCAGCAGCACGAAGGAAACCTGAGGGAAGCACAGGCATTCAGAGGTGTTATTTCATTAGCTGTAAGCTAGTTTTATTCACACAAGGACTTATCTTTCTGTGTATTTAAGTTCCTCTACTAGTTTCCTATACCCTCAAAAATGCCCTAAATTTTGAATCTGAGACTAAACTGCTTCATTGTCTGTGCAAAGCCACATCAAACCCCAGGATCCAACGTACAGCGGGAGGGGTGAGCTYTGGTTCAGGTGGGGCGTGGAGAGACTGCTGAAATCCTGCACGACCCTTTTTATTCCCTCTGAAGTTTTCTCGGCTCAGTTAGTAACCACAGAGCTTCCAGACTCACCCAAGCTGCAGGATGAAAGGAGGGTTATAAGGATGGCTATAAACAAGATATCTGTGATTTTTTTCCCCTCTGCAGGAAGCTGTGGCAGTGGTGGCAGCAGATGAGAATGCAGAGAATGCAGATGTCCGTATCATTTGCTTCCCAGTATRCCAGGGGAATGACAGGTCAGCACTTGGATTTGCATTTCTGAGATGAGAAGGGTGACAATTTGAGGTGACATGACAGCAGGAAGTGTTTGTTGCTGTTTTGGCCCTTAAGAAACCGGGGACAGGACAGACAAAATGACATCTCTTATTTGGGCAATGGACAGGCTTTTTKGGGGTGTATTTCTAACACCTGAAAAGAGATGTGGGGATGCTTTTCTATAGGACCTGTCACAAGGTTTCCTTTTCTGTGAGAGTGAGGACAGCCAGAGGAAGACAAGAAACTGAATTTAATTTTGTTCTTCCATCCATGGTGTCACATCCTTGCCAGTTCACTGTGCAGATGTGGATAAAGTACAGCCTGCCCTTCTTTCCAATTTGGTGCAGGCCCTGGGTGAGACAGCAATGTGCTGAAAAACAGCTGTCCTGTGAACTTGCTAAAATGCCCTGCATAAGATCACCATTTTGAGGCTTTTATATTTTTTTTTATTCCCTTTCCACCCCCGTGAAGCCAATTTGCACGCTGGGGTCAGCTAACTATCAGTGGTTTCTGCAGTAGCAATTAATTTGTGTTAAAAAAGAAKTTTTAGTGGGAGATGATGAGCAAAAGCAGGAGGGAGAGGTGTGAGACATTGGAGACAGATAGAGAAGAGTTGTTTTTTGGCTCTGCTCTTGCCCGTTCCCCCTTGCAGAGCCCATCGATGCCTGACACTGCTCTGCAAACAGCCAAGTGCTGCTCATCAGTCTTCCTSGGCTTTGCATTCCCTCCTTGGAGGACACTTGCCCTTAAACAAAGGGTCTTAAACTGGCTGAGGGAGAGGGAAATACTGACAGTTTTTCAGGCTGTGAGCAGGCTGATCAAAAAACAAGACAAGCTTACGATTTCAAGAACTTCTGCAAGAATGCTCCTGCAATGTCTAATTGGGAGACAAGCTTTTGAGAGAGGAAAAAATTAATCAAAGCCGTGAAAGTTTTCCTACCCTCTCAAGCCAAGGTGGAAGATATTGTCCAAATTGAATTACACAAATCCTCCTCAGGCTTTTTGGCAGGTCTGCTAGGCAGGTGGCTTGTTGGCCAGGAGAAAAAAAAGTAACGCAAAAAGCCCTTACAATGCAGTCTGCAAAGGCTTCCCTGCCTCATTTCTTGCATCATGTTTAAGGGATTCCTCCTCTGCCCAGTGGAGCATCTCCACTGACTTACGGCAGCTGGAGAGCAGACCCCTSGGCAGATATGTGGCTTTCCCTTGCTGGAGCAGCTGATGTATTACATCCCAGRGGAAATTGCCTCTGAGTGCCTTATAAAGCAAAACCAGAGTGTACATAGGAGCATGGCTTGAAGCCTTAACTCAAGCGAAAGCCCATGGCAGAGAAGAAAGATTTAGCTGTATAGGAGTAAAAAATCTGTGCTTTGGGGGTTGATGAGGCATTTGGGATGTGCTGTAGTTAATGCTGGAGTGGAAAGGACTAGGCAAATATAGGGTATCATAATCATTATTTGAAAAAAAAAATCTGTACCTGGAAACCCCAGCTCTGCCATTAACTATGACATCAGCTCATCTGAATTTCACAGACCTTACCCCTGTCAGAGATTGGGAGGACGTGGTCTATCTCTCCCTTAAGCAGTGCTCAGAACATTTATTTAGTTATTTTAAATGACACCATAAATGAATCTAATTTACCAATTTCCCAAATAATTCAAAACATCTATTACAGAAAATAACATTAAAGACAGAAGGAAAGGAAGGCAAGGTAGGGAGCCCAGTTGAGGGAGGGTTTGCCTGTTAATCTCCCTTATGGAAAGCAGGTCTGCACCTGAAGGACTGCAGTGGTGGGCAGTGGGGTGCAATTAATTAGTGAAAAGCTCTGCCAGGGAGAAGTGCTTCTCTTTTGGGGCCACAGAAACTCAAATCAGTGGGAAGGTGAAGAAAAAATCTTTTAGGTCAATTAGGATTTAGGTGACCAAGAAGTCTCACTTTTTGCTGGAAAGAAAGATTGTGAGGAGAACCAATGCCTGCACAGTGAAGCACTGGGCAGTTTTGCAGCTTTCACTGTGATTTTTCATGGGTTTTTCACGATGTGATTTTGGGAGAAGGAAAGCCAGAAATATCTTGCCAAAGCTGATCTGCTGTGGGAGAGAGAGTGRCTGCAGCAGAGATGGTGTTTTGAAAGCTGGGCAGAAGGGTTTGTGGAACAAAACCACACCCTGGTGTCACCATGCAAAGCTGTGTCAGACCTCTGCTCTCAGCTTTTACACTGCCCCAAAGTCACTTGTCTCTGTCACCTTAACTCATAAATACCTAGAACTGTCCAGCTCCTGCCAGGGAATTGTAGAAAATGTGGTGATGAAACGAATCCCACWGATTCAGTCTGAAATAAATTTTTTGTCCAGATATTACAGGTAAGCAGTCATAGACAACCCTGTCAATTTGACCAAATCCATCCTTCCTAAGCTTCCTACACTACCCATAGAATATTTGAATTTCATTTGCCATGACASGACCATGTTCTGCTGAGGTGTAAATTTGAAACACCACTGCTGATTTCAGGATAGCTGGGCTGGATCTACACCAGCCTAAACAAACTCTGTAAGGAAGCATGCATCTTTCACAGGCACTTTTATAGTCTCTAAAAGGATATTTTCCATCACAATGTGTAGTTAATTAGACAAATGTAGCAGTTAAGGACACAGGTTCTCTGTCTGCCTCAGTGCAGGAAAGTTCAGGGTACAGGTAAAATGATTGAAAATGGCATAGAGGAAAMATTCTCTTACTGCTCATCAAATATATTGGTGGAGGACACCACTGTGCTGGGGCTGGGTATTCTCAGCCTGGCTATTCCCCACAAGGAAGGGAAATTTAGTGTCTGTTTGTTTCAGCTTTGGAGAATTAAATGGCACTATGGACACATGCACATGTTTATGGTTGTTCTTTCTGCACACACATACACAAACACCCCCAGCGTTTATCTTGGCAGAGCCCAAAGGTGCAGCTTTAATTCTGCATGTCTTTTTCTTCCACAATGCTGCCTTTTTCTGTGCATTTCCAACAGATATATTTTGGTCCTTTCCAGCTGGAAGGAAACTTACAGTCCAAAAGAAATAAAGAGAGGTGGGAAGAGTAAGTGAGAGAAATATGAAGAGCTGGGTGCCAGAGGCTGTCATCCAGGTATTTTTTTTTCACTCTCCTTTTCTGAGAAAATCAGAGTGCTGGGCATCAGATTCCCCTGGAATGGAAGGGATGGCTTTTTGGGAGAGATGTCTAGGAATGCCATGAACATCTACAYAGCAAACCTCATTTTCAGGGAAAGGGTTTAGAGTGAGCAGCACTTTCTTTCTCCTCCTTCCCCCTATGCTATCACAGAYTGGGATTTTTGGACATACTCAGACACAAACAAACAGCGCGGCCCTTTCCTGTAGAATTACATGTATTTTCCAGTCATTATGGCAATATTTGGGTTTTGGGAAGTTTGGAATTAGCTCTGGCTCTAACACAAAATTCTGTGGCACCACTYTCTGCTTTTTGGGACCAGCTTTGCTTACCCTTCCTTGGAAATCAATAGGAATTACACTAGCCCTGAAGTGGTGCAAGCTARCCCATGTCATGCAGGCTTGGCCAGTCCAGGGGAGATTTGGTCTACAACCTGAGCCTTGAAGCTGAGCTGGAAGCAGATGGAATTGCAGTATTTTCTTGGGCATTTTCAGATGGAAGTTGTGCTGAAGCAGGTGCACAAAAGCATCTCCCTGACACATCTCAACCATTTYCCCCCCATCTTGGTATCATTAAAATTGTCAAGTGATTAGCACTTAGTAAAAAGAGAACAGAAGAAACCCCCATTTCTGGAGAGGGCAAACACAAAGAGGAACTGAGCTGGTGAATCAAATAACAGAGAGGCACCTCAGAGATGACAACCAAGCAGGGCTTGCAGTGTTGATGTGGACAACTACTGAAGGTGAAATGGGGGCTGCTTGGACTAAGAATGTCCTTACAGACATCATTAACCACTGAAGAAATCATTGCTTGGGAACCAGGAGCTAAAGGTGCTGCTTCACCATTCTTCATTCCAACTCCATAAACTTCRCTTTTTATCAGCTTTCAAAAAAAGCTCCTGAACAGTCAGATTAGCMGACAAATACAACCTTCTGCTTTATTTGAGTTTGTCGGTCAAATATTCAGTATTTACAAATATTCAGGGGCCAGGTCCTGTGGGGCCTACCATTTGCACACATCTGTGCACATCTGTGTGTAAACACATATACAAAATGCACAATAATGTTTATGCATGTTACATATATTATTTGTACATGTGCACACACACAAACATGTCTATCTGTCTGTCTGTCTGAAACACTATTACAAGAATAATTTTCTTCCTCACCCCTGATGTAAACCCTTTTTTAACCTCCTCTGAAAACACCTCCAGTGCCTCATTCTGGTGCCTAATTGGCCTTATCATTAAGATTTTTTTTTTTTAACTAATGTCTAAGCTAAATRTTTCCTTTTTAGGATTCAAGTCATTGCTCCTTGTTATGCCTGTTTCAGTGATGTCTACATAATATGGATTGATATGCTAGTCAGGGATGGTTTCAAAAGAAGCAAATAGCATCCATTAAGGAATGGCAATATAGGAATGAGTCRTATAAAAATATCCATCTATCTGTATATGCATTTCTCTCTGTGTGCAGATGGACGTACAAACCATTTCAAGCACTCGCACACAAATCAGGCTGCTGCATTCCAAGGATTTACAACATTTAAAGACCCATAACAGCATATTATCTCAGTCCCTGGATGTCCTTAACCCATGTGCTTATTTCCTTGCAGAAGCCCAGGATGGTGTGGCTGACACAGACACAGCTTKTCTGCTCTAACTGGGACACTCCTGCTTATTTTGCAACCTTATGATCCCTGCTTTTAGACAGCAAAAAGTGAGATAAATACCACCCAAACCCCATAAATCTGTAGGTCTGAAACAAGCCATTGTTTTAATTGTGTAAGTTTGTGAGATCTAGTGAAAGAGGCCTCCAGGCCCTGATTAAGATCTCTAGCTCTTGATCTGATGCAAAACAGTATTATTAACAGTGTTAGTTGTGCAGAATGCAAATCCTGAGAACAGAGGTTATCAAAGCCTGTGCAACTTTAATGGTAGAATGTTTACAATGTACTTTTTGATCTTACAATCATAATCAATAAAGGAAGGGAATTATTATTATTATTATCACTACTGCTGCTACTACTACTACTACTACTACTACTACTACTACTACTACTATTACTACTACTAYTGCTGCTGCTGCTGCTTCTATGATCTTAGCCATGTGTTTTCTCTCACTTTCCTCATTATTTGAACATTAGAAATTGGGCTGGTAGTGGCGCCAGGCTTTCCTCACACAGGGTATGATGGTGTTAGGGCTGAGATTGAGACAGAAGGGCTACTTTTAGATGGGTAATGAAGGTACTGAGATCAAAGTTCCCTTTCCATTGCAGGTGGTTGGGGTGAAGAATATGAACGACAGATGTAGGCTAGTGTTGCTAGCAGGAGTTTTTCTTGTTGGTACTCAGAAATGTTTAAGTATAATAATTAGACAGAAGCAGTTACTRTTTTAATGAACAATTTGCTGCACAGTGATGCCCAAACTAGAACCCTTTGATCATCAGAGTAGACTCTTCCCTCTTTCTGTTCCCAAAGCCCATTAGAATAACTTCACTCACCTAAGTTTCAGCACAGCTTGTTGTTACTGGAAATCAGCTACTTTGTCCAATCCAATTTYAAATTAGGCAATGTAATCAGAAGAGCCTCTGCCACTTCACTGGAAGGACTGTACTTCCACCATCAAAAGAGAATCTCACAGTTGTCACACTCTCTGAGGTTTTCTTCATTTTCAGCCTTCTCTTAATTGCAATTTATTTGGTGCTCACAAGAATGCCACACCTTCTATTTGCCCCCTCCCTTTGATATAGAGTTATCATGACTTCACTGCTTGAAGTGATAAGTACCTTTCCTTGAAAATTTTTGCTATGAGCTTCTCTGCCTCGTGTGCTCAGTTACGCTGCTTTTATTTTGGCCCTCAAAAGAGGACAATCTACAGTGAATAATATGACAGCTGCACCTTTGTTCTGKGTATGCCACATATTTAGGCTAAAATCCATGAGCAGCTTTTTCAAAACCTTTTTGCTGCCACTTTGTTCGCTGCTGATGTGTTTGTGGAATGATGGAAGACAAACTATCGAAGTCTGGACCAAATGAAAATGAAATGGAAATATGAGCAGTATCTTTTCCTTCTAATCTTAGGCTCTTACAGAAGTGGATACAAGGTGCTCCATCTCCTTCTTGCWACTGACATAAGAGGGATACAAAATGAACCTTCAGCAAATTTCATTTCTGAAGATTACCTCCTACAAATCGGAATATGAGATCTTAACTTTGCTGCTGTGAATTAATAAAAAAGCCCTGTTAGAGCAAATCATATGTGCTATAGTCCTCCAGTTACCACAGCTGTACTGTGAAAAAAAACCCAAACAACAAAACCAAATCAAATCAAACCAAAAATGGAAAAAAAAAAAAAAAAGTGAAAAGTGTCACAAAGGGATAGAACCCCAGGGTGGACATATCTCAATTTGGGCCAGAGAGATACAAACATCACCACGACAATGAGGACCTTTATGGGTGTCTGGAAAAGCATGCAGAGCTGGGATAGTGAAACACAGCATTGCTTTCATAAGGCTTTCTCACCCCATTGGTCAGACTACTATTAAATATTGCATTTGAATGTTATTGGTTGTATTMTGTGGTTTCTTTTGTTTCTTTGTATCTGGATGGAGACTTAGTTATCTAATATTGGAAAAAGGGGAAAGAAAAATAACCTGTTTCTACAGTAGATCATATCGACATATTGGGATTTCATCTTGCATAGCTGAATCATTTGTATCTGACAGGTACAACTGCATTGAAGATGTTAGACTTCACAGATAAATTAATTCTAAGAAATGTTTATAAATCTAGAGAGCTGCACCCATTGACTTCTGCTCCAAGCTGAGGCAGAGTAACCACATTTTCAGAAAATGGTTTTCCTGTTTCTGTGACAGAAGAGTTTTTGGTGGAAGTCATTCATTTTTTATTGCTTGAAAAAGACAGTGCCAGGGTGAAAAATTTCACAGTAATGGTCATGATGTTAATGAACATAAATCACAGGTCGATTTCACCAGCAGTAGTGGCTCTGGGAAGGCTTTCATTAGCTAAAGGGATGCTAAAGGGTGTGGGTATCATTTGGTTCAGAGGACACAGAAACAAGAATCAACTTTCTCCCTTACTGGGATGCTGAAAGGCAGGTGCCTCTGCTCTTGACCACAGTGGATGTGTGAGGGAAGAGCGTTGGAGGTAACCGGGRTGGGGAAGTGATTCCCCAGATGGGGAATGCCAGTGATGGGCAGCCACCTCATAAAGCGCCTCAGTGTGTTCTTGAATTGAAGGAATATTCTCCTGGGCTTAATATTGTGGTGAACATTAAGTAACAATGGAAACGTAATCCTTGAAATCATGTCTTTGCTCATCAGTTTGGGGATCGAGTGTTAACCACTTCTTAAAAGGAATGATAGGTACCAGAAAAGGGAAAGAATTGGAAAYAGTGGCAGTAAACCATACTATACTTATACAATATATAGTATATAGTATATATAGGTGTACTAAATAACATAAAATTATGYTTTTTCATGGTAGGCTGAAGCTGCAGCAGGATTCTTCTGATGCTTTTATTTCCCTCTGAGTTATGTGTACTGCATTAGAGCATGTATGCACACACACATAGATCCTTTACTCTACAACCATCCCATTCCTTCACTGAGTCCATAATCACTTCTGTTCTACTTCTACAAAATTTTCATGGCCTGAAAACAGTCAAAGCAAAGTTTTTGTCTAATTAAAACCTGTGGCTGAGAGAATCAAGCTGAGTATGAAGAAAGAGAATGAAAGAATCGCTAAGTACTTTTTATGGTCTACTAGCTAAACTACACGGACCCTCCAGCATTCTGGCAAAACCAATGCACAAATCGGCTCTTTTCTTATTTAATTTGCTGGTGAATGTGGGGGTGSTACTGTGGTCACTGGCAGCTCTCCCAGAACTGAATTGTCTGAATAAGTCCTGTAGATGCAAAGAACTGCCTAAGAATGCCTGTATTTTTGAACACCGTCATAAGTAATTGCAGAGGTAACGTGTACTTGTACCTGACAGACAAATGCTTGAGAAGTTCACCTTTTTTTTTTTTTTTTTCCCTGTGGTAACTCTTTACGTAACTCCATCCAGTTATGTAAAGGAGAGGGATTGTTTCCCAGCAAGAGAAGCAGAACATTTGTAATATTTTCCTCTCCCTATTCCTGTGCCCTCCAGTCAGCACAGAAGATCCTACTGCCAGCTGATATTCTGCACAAAGGAAAAAAGGTATCAGAATTTTCCTAGGAGATTTTAATGAGGTAAAGAGTCGGGGAAGGAGGGACAAAAGGTGAAAAATAAGTAAAAAATATTTAAATTGTCTTACAAGTTGTACAACTACCCCACCTTCTCAGAAAAGMGTGCAGTGAGTGGCATTCAGGAAATGTGGCTGCAAGTGCCTCAGGTGCCTCCTGAGTAGGTGGGTTTTACCGAGTGCCAAGTTCCCTCTCTGGCTAGACAGTCACCTACAGGAAGCTCTTGGCTTCGACAGCATTTCTGCTGGGCAGACAGAAATCAGCAATGCTGAGAGGATGGTCCCACAGACTGGTAATGAAATGTCTTGCTAATGAGAGATGAGTTGGGCTGGGTACAAAGATCATTGCAAGGTGCTGCTGTATATGAGGACATCTGTCAAGCGCAGCTGACCTGCCAGAAACGAGCCATTTTAATTGGATATGACTCAAACTTCCTCCGTCTCCACATGATATTTGTATGCTTTACGGAATAAATGCTTCTTGTTACCTTCGTTAGCATGTGTCATTGAATGTATAATGTCCTGTCACTTTTACTAGCATGTTCTATTGGCTATATTACTCCTGCAAAGCTCATGTTGAGTTAATGTACCCGATTTATTTATACAATTCATTTTGCTTTATTTCCAGAGACATGCTGTGACCATACTGTGATGCAGATCCTGTGAGAGTGACTGCAATAAATAAACCCAGTGAACAATTATCTCCCAAACACAGCTTCACTGACACAAATCAGTGGAGTATAGTTCTTCACTTACTTTTAAGAGCTGGTGGTCGCATACCAAATGTGGAGTGTAACCAACGGGGAGTACAAGCAATGCATTTGTGATCAGAAATGGAGGTGCGGGAGGAAAAAAACGATCACACAGCTTCACTAGTAATAATTTGGAGGGCAAAAAAAGTTTGGTGCACTGATAAAAGTAATCTTTTTGATTGTCTGTATTTTTTCACAAGTTTTCTGGGAAAGAGATGAATAGATAGATAAATAGATAGATTGAGTGGGGTTTTTTAAAATAAGTTTTTTGTCTTATTATGCTTGCACTTGGGATTAAAAAGCATTTCATGCTTTGGCAAGGGAACTACATTATTTTTTTCCYTTCTGTCTGCAAATCTTTTCTTTTTGACTGGATTTACTTGTCTGTACATTTTCATTTGAGTTCTCTTGCAGCAAAACTGCTCTATATGCCAGCTGAGAAGGTATTCCATTGTTGATGAAAGGTAGTAAGTTCTTTAGAAACTAGAAGAAAGTTCGAATATCCAAGAGTAGAATGCTGCAGAAACAAAGGGATGCCATAATAACTGACTTGCCGTCTCTGTAGTTTTAAGTAACTCTGGGAGTGTTTAAAGCTRGATGTTTCAGACCTGGAATAATCATGAAATGGATCCCAGATAACAGCAGATTTTATGGTATAGGTGTGAATGTTTGAGACATTGTCCAAATGGTGTCCACAAGCCTGGACAGACACTGAGATCTCATCAATACAGTCAGCATCACACAGGGTAAAATTCTTGTGACTGAATGATGGGGGATGGCTTTGAGCTGAAATGAATTTTGATCAATCTCCACTGACCATATTGCCTAGCTCCCTGTTGACCACAGAGGCAGCCAAGAGAGATTTGCTCTGGTACAGATGCATGCCCTGCAGATACACATACTCAGTCACAGGAATCACTGCCTTGATTTTGAAGTAAATAAAATTGAAGAAGATGAAGCCCAGTGCTGTGCAGCTGGTTATTATTATTGTTGTCATTATTATACAACAATAATAAGAAGAAATAACGACCATATTGGAGAGTCTTTCTTATTCCACGACTTAGCAGTTGCTTTACGTTATCCGCATTGATGTTTTAGTTCCTCAAGACTTCGTGGTGATAACACGGCATCAATGAGAAGACAGCAGTTTTGATTGCAAGATTGCTCCAAAGCCCTGAAAAGCTAACAAATGTCTTATCCACTGTCATTGCTGTCACTTTGAGCTTTGAGCTCTGAGGTGTTTAACTCGCACTGTGCTGCTCTGCCTTTGAGGGAGATCTGCTGGGAGAATGACAATATCTTCMTGTGGACAGCATCTGCCACCTGTGAGAGCCCCGTGCCACTCTTTCAAAAGGGATGGATTTCCTCTCCCAGGTGGGGCTCTGTTCATTGAGTTATGTAATGGTACTGAAAAACTAGAAAAGCAGGATTAAATTCATGTGAGAGGTGCGGAATTGCCATAGTAGGAGCGTTGCTTTGTGCTGACATTTTTTGGGAGATGAACTCAGCCTCTGAGAGCTGAGGGTTCTCCCTCCCTCCATCTTGTGACCTYGCACACTGGGAGTGGGTCACAGCTCAGCCTGTCCATCAGCATCACAGCATTCAGGGCCAGAAAAAGGTGATAAATGCCATGGAACACCCTCACCACCAACTTAGGTGGGTGCTGGCCCTAATCAATCTGGAAAGAATGGATATCAAATATCAGCCAAAGAAAGCCAAAAGTCTGTTCCTCAGGGTCCTGTTAGCAGCCATGGCATGGTTTGCTGAATCTGGCACTGCTAGCAGGAACAAAAAGACCTCTTTGCCACGGAGGCCATGCACAGCCTGTCTCCTGAAAAGCCACAGCAAGGTAGGATTTCAACCTTCGCTCCAAGCTGCCTCGCTTTCCTGGGTTTATGTCAGGCCCTTAGCGTTATTTGAACATAGTTTTTCTGGTTTAATTTGCATAATTGATGAGATGGAAAATTATCTCAATGATTGATGGATGTTCTGCATGCACCAGAGTTTGTCACAAAATATAATGCATCTGTAGGATGAGCCTGCTGCTCCTGCCATGTTATTTCCCAACAGGGCTATAAAATTCTAACTGAACCCTGCAGGTTTTTACGTTTCTTTTCTTTTTAATTTTTTACAATACAATGTGTAACACAGTGAACAAACACGAAGATACAGCTTCAACTAAAGTTGCCATCTTTCCTCACTGTACTTCAAGGATGTGGAGAAACGAAAGGGAAGAAGCTGTATCACACTTGTGGAGTTGATCCAAGACTTTCCTACATGAGGTGTTCTCACTCTCAGTAGTTTGCTCTATAGCTGTATCTACTCATTTCCATCCTTTTTGGGAATGCCTTATCTCTTTGAGACATTTATATTGACAAAATTCTCTTTTCGCTTGCAATGGGTCAGCAGCGTGTATGCCACAATTCATGTGATGAGTGGGCTTCACTTTGATAACTGCTTTTGATAATTAAAAGACCAAAAGGTGATGCAAAGTGCAAAAGTATTCTTTGGTAATTAACAGTGCTCCATCCAAGGGGTGTTTGATCCATTCCTGTCCAGCAAAGCACTGACTCACACGGGTGACTTGAAATCTGTCCTAAAGCTGTGACTGCAGTAACTGGGCCTGACTTCCCAGGACACAGTCCTTTAGGGATTCAGAAAGTGAGGCACCTTTTATTCATACACAGGCTATGCTCAGGGAGCGTTTGTAAGAGAAAGAGGGAGAGAAGGAGGATGAGAAGAGAGTTTTCTTGATCCTCAAACTGATCATGAACAAAGACTATGAACAAGATTTCTAGGGCATTTTCAAATTATTTCAGCAGACTAAATGCATAGGATAAGTACAAGATTTTCACAGCACTTGAAAGAAAATTTTGTAGTATCAGGTCAGTTTTCTAAACAGCTCCAGTTTTGGTAGAAGGAGGCCATAACTGCAATGATGTCAGTGAGGCTGGAAAGATGAACAACACTGGCAGTCCTCCAACCACTTAAAAAAGGTACCAGAATAAAGTATTTACCCCAAGAACTCATTACTGTGACAACTCATTGCACTGAATGAAAATTTGCTTCAATGGGAATTTGTTCTCCAAGCTACATATGGATTCCTCCAAACTGTGAATAGGTCTAATCTGCTTTTCTCAGTGATTTGATTTAATACACTTTAGTTCACATTAACAAGGGGATAAAAACATGTTTCCAGTATTAAGCCTGTATGTGGTACTATGCATTTTTTCCCATCGTGCAGCCTATTTCATTAGTGTTCCCTACAGAAAAAGGATAAATCAGACCAAGAAAGTGCAAAAAAAAAAAATAAAATAAAAAGAACTAGAGGAAAGCACTGGCAATATTGTGTCTATGCCCTTAGAAAATTACTCCAAACCTGAAACTATTCAGCTTCTAAGCGCTGCGGTAGAAAAATCATACGGCAATGGCCACGGCTCTTTTCCAACAAGGAACTTTTCTACCAAGGAAAATGAAAGACATTCTCCCCATCCCTGGTCCATGCATGACGCTGCTCCAGTCTGAAGTGACAAAGGCTTGATTAGTTATGATCGGCTGCTACAGCTGAGGCAATACAGAACTCCAATCAATTCCCCGGCAATCAATTCGTTACACCGAACTCTYTTTCTCTCCATCTGCAGCTGCCTGACATCCATCAAGGCCCCCTCGTCCTGCCTGCGAGTTGTGGTGAGCATCTGAAGATGGCTCGGTGGGCTGAGATGGAGACGAGCGGCTGGCGGCGCGATTGGGCGGCGTTAACCCTCTGGAGCCGAGCAGCTCAGCTGCGCACTTCAAGTTTCCACTGTGATATTATATTTGACATTCAATTTGAAACCCTAAACTCCTTTAATGCAATATCTCGGCACAATGATAGTAATAAGGCAGTACCACTTGCTTTCGATTTAACTACCGAAGGCAAAGTGGAGAGGGGGAGAAAGCAGCCCCGGTTGTGTTAACCCCTTTGCTACTAGCTCCGTAGGTGACTGGTTTTGTAAGTACAGAGTTCTGTGAAGAAATGAAGTGGAGAAGGAAAAAGGCAGAGGGCTGCTTTTCCAGCTAGCTGTTAAAATGCTTTGTTTTGCTGTGTTTTGCTCCCTGAAAGTGCCAGAGGCTGCCATTTGCTCTGAAAATTTCAACAAAACTGCACAAAGATGGGATTGCTTTCTGGTAGACCTGTCACCGTGCATATGTGGCAGGAGATAAACTGTTCCAAACATGGTTTTTCTAAATGCAGGGCCACAGTGTGCCTACACCAAAGTCCCTCTGATCCTTTAGGACACTGCCTGCATGGTGTTGTCACCATGTTGTCACCATCCCACACCAGTCAAGATGACAGAGTTCTTCTCCATCCACAGGAATATGTGGAAGACAATGCACCAGTGCTCAATATTTCTATTTTACAAAGGGGAAAATGAGATCCAGTTTTGATGGGACAAGGAAATTTTGTTCACTGCTCAAACCAAAATAATYACTGTTAACTTCTAGGGGTTTTCAAGGCCCAGATATGGGGCTGTCAGCTCTGGAGAACTTTGAAACACCATTTCTAGACCAAATTTGCCTCTATACCTAAGGCAGAGCAGGACTGTCATCCAGATTTTTGTCAGCCTTCCAGGATGAGAAAATACGAAGTCTGGCTGTGTTACACCAAATTTTGCTCAGCTCTTCTATGGACATTCATCATCCCTTAGACTCAGCAGGTCTGAACCATCATTAGTCAAAGCGGGGGTCAGTGTGGGAGAAAAGGGACGCAGACCTAATGAATCAAATCTAAAGGCAGCTAATATTCATACTCTGCATCATTTGTATGATAAGGATTGTTTCTTGTGGTAGCTTAATTTCCTTCTCTTGCAGTCATTTCCCACCTTTCTTTCCCTTTGCTTCTAATCTGTGTGCAGACTGATCTGTGCTGTGGAGGAATGGTATAAAACTTCCCTCTTTCCCATCTGCCTCTTCCCAGTTTGTCCTTAGACACCAAGTGAATGTCAGAGATCTAGTCTCAAACTATTTAAAAACATTTAGCCAGCTTTACACAGCAACTCTTTGGTCAAACTTTCTCTGCTTTAGGAAAGGACATGTCGCCCCTCTTGGCAAATCAATTATTCAGACGCTGTGATAGTCCGAGGCATCGTATCAGTAATAAAGTAGTGAATTATTAATCACGGCTTGTGCCATTTCGATTAGATTTGGGAAATTCAGGATTAAATTTCTGGCACCCTGTGTCTCGGATTGAGCTCAGCCCAGCTGGCCTGACAGGCATGAGCTGGCTTTGTACTTCAGAGGAGGCTGGTGGATAAAAATTACTTGAAAAGCCTCAGAACTTCAATTATTATTATTAGTATTTTGGAAGGAACTGGAATGACTGAAAATAGATTTCCAATCTGCAGGGCAGTTTTGGTTTCACACAAAACTTCTGCTGTAATAGTTCAGTCTTTTTCCTTTTTTTTTTTTTTCCATTCCTCTGAGCTCATCTGCTTGCTGCAAGAAAGGCTAACTCGGCTTGAAAGACGAGGCAGTCTTGTGAGCCTGTGTGTGTCTCTGTACAGTATTTACACTTTCTACATTTTATCTGGGCTCTGAGGACACTCTGAGAGATCGAAATCATATTAATTAGAAGAACAGGACCAGCATTCCTACTGCTCTGGCACTAGCTGTTGAGGGAGGGAGAGCCTTAATGCAGGAAAGCGAGCCTTGGCATCCTGAGAAGTTGCTTGCAGCCTGCTTAAGGCTAGTGTAAAAAGAGTTTTGGCTTTATCTGCCCTGTGCCCAGCAGACAGCCGTCCCCTGCAGTGCCCTGCCACATATATTCACCTGACTTCACTCAACTGATATTGTTTAGCTCTTGCCTGTTCTTGGTGCCTGCTGTGGAGAGCCTGCTCTGAAGTGCTCCTTTCACYGGCGAAGGGCTTTTTGAAAGTGTGTCTGCTGTGGAAAGAGGAGCAAAGGCAGGAATGGGATAGGCAGCTGGGAGAGTTGAGGCTGTTGGGAGTGGGTGGGGAGGGCCAGTGCCCCACATGTGGGCAGGTGACCCGTGCAGAGCTGCTGGGGTGCAATGCCAGGGTGTCAGTGTCGAGGGGCTGCATCTGAGTATGGCATGGGGCAGTGTTGTGTGGGAGCTTGGTTCTGCAGGGTGTCAAAGGGACAGCAGACCTCCAACCACCTGAGAGAATGAAGGGGAGATGTTCTGGAACTCCCCTAACCAGAGTGAAAATTGTACCATAGAGCCGTGAAGAGAGCGTTTCCTCTCCGGTGACTTCCATCCATGGGTGAAATTTAATTTTTCCTTGTTGCCTATAGGCATAGCAGATTTGCAGAAGTTAGTGATTTCTTCAGTAGTTAGCCTGAAAAGTTAAATAACTTTGCCCAGGCCTTGAGGAAATCAAAGGGAAAACTCAGGTGACCTGACCCTACCCTCACATCCTTGTCAATGCGAACTGATAGCGCAGGTCTGAAATGAAGCCTGCCGGGTTTCCCTCTGTGAAGTTGGCCTTTTGCTAGRCATACAACTGTGGGAACAGCTTTTGCCACAAATGTAGTCCAATTCAAACCCTGAACAAGACTCAAAAGTGACCGAGTTGAAAACCCTTGACATGAAGGAAATAACATTTCACTCAGCGCAGTTTTAATTTCATCCCTCTGCCCTGGAGTCAGAGGTTTCAGAGCAGAACAGGGACTGTGGAGTGCGTGTGCATTGTGGGGAGGAAAGTGTGTGGGGAGATTCTGCATGTAGCTGGTTTCTTGCTCTTAGAAACCTCCATGACTTTCGGGGAAAGGAAAAGCAAAAAAAAAAAAAAAAATGTTTTAAAAGAGTTTTTTGAAAGAGGAGCTGAAAAAGACATCAAAACAGATCAAAGAAACTCATGGAAGTGGGAAAAAAAAATGGAGAGAGGGAGAAAAAAAAAGGAGGAAAAGCTCCTGCAGTAACATTGGATGAAAATTAAGCTTCTCAGATCTGTTTAAAAGATATTCTGTTTGATCTTTTATATCTTCTGCTCTGATTATCCAGGTTCCTTTTGATGTCGCTGAGCCCTATAGAACTGATATGTAAAAATACACATACATATGTATTAATGCAGTGGGTACACATGCACACRCAGGGAGCCTCTCGCTGCCTCCTGTGAACACGATGTGCGGGGCCAGCAGAGGTGAGGCCACAGAGGAGAGAGATGCAGTGCTCTGACCCTGTGATGTGTGTCCCACGCTGCCTCTGGGGACAGAAGAACCTTCCTGCTCCTCTCCTCAGCAGGAGCCACTAGAGGACACTGAGCTCTGATGCACGCAGATTAAAGGTAGGGAGCTGCAACTCTTTGGTGACACCCCAAGCCCTGCTCTGTTCCTACTCCCAAACCCTTGGGAAGTCACGGGCTGATGTTTGTGATGATGTACAAAAATACCTCTCGGAGACTGCAAAAAGACACCCACAGCCAAAATGGACACATCTGCTCACTGAGGTGTTGGAGCAGTTTGTGCCACCACACAATCCCCAGCAGAGACACCCCACTTTRTCCCCTCCTGACTGCTCCCCTTGCCTTTCCACCAAGGCCAGCTCCAGAATCCTCAGCCCTTTGGGATAAAACTGATTTTTTTCCACCGTTCCCTTCTCATAAGGGAGCATGGACACCCCTAGGATGGGTCACTGATGCTCTCAGGAGGATGGGGAAGGATTTTGCACAAAGCAGCAGAGATCCCCATTGCACTAAGCAAGAGGAAGGAGGAATATAGAAGCTGCATTAAAATCCCTTCTTGACCAGGCAGTGAGCCTTCTTTGCCTTAGTGCCACCACCTGCAAGGGCTTCTCACACTGGTGTGAGCTGTGGAGGCAGCTGGACCCAGCCCTGGTGTCTGCAATTCATCCCCCAGCCCTGGCTGTGCCTCGTTGGCCTCTGCTCCCCACTGCCAGGGCACCAGCACGCTTCAAAACCTTTAATCTGCTTACCCTCAGGAAGCCCTGGGAGGCAGGCAAAGTGGTCTTAAGCTCATTTTACAGCGGGAAACACCAGTGATTTCCATACAAATGCTGCTCAAGTTGGCAGCAGAGGTGGGGTCCACGCTGCATCCACCAAGGCTCTCTCCCTGGTGAGGAGGGCAGCTCTCCACTGTCACCTCCACCTTCACATGTTTGGCTTTGTGCTGCTGAGTGCCACCTCTGGCAAAGGAAAATTCTGCTATCAATGTCCCTCCTTCATGTTCTAGCATCCGTTCTACATTGCCTCTTCTCCCATCCCTCAGTTTTCCTCTGAGGGTGAGCACAGTAAAGCATTCCAGTTAAATTTGGGCTCAAATGCGTGCTTTCCTGCAATTTTAATACACCAGCATGCTTCTAATTGTTATGTTTGGAGAGGAGTGTAGGCAGCTTGGAGCAGCAGGCACAGTATTTTGGGTTTTCTGTGCTGAGGATGGTACAATTTGTTGTTTCAGCCCCTGGGCTCTGGCAAACTGATCCCTCCTTGCTAGATGCAGCTTTGTGTATTTATTCTCATTTTTCCTCTCCTTGCTCTCTCCCCCATCCTCATTCAGAGGTTTCCCAAGTAGATCTGTCTATTGCCACTCCCCTTTTTAAGCTCCCAATTTAAAGGAGAAAAAAAAAAAAAAAAGGGAAATACACAGGAAAATTATTTTTTACAGACAGCAGTAAAATGATCAAAGGCTTATTTGTAGCTAACAGCGGACATACACCACTCATTGAACTAAGATGGAGTGAAAGCATTTTCTTCATATCCCTACAAATGTGTTCCTTTAAAAAAAAATCAATGAAGGCAGWTTTTTAATTAAAGCAGATGCTGATCCTTCCTGCCCCTGATGCTGCTACATGTTTTGTTGTTGTTGTGKCTGCTGTTATCTTATCTGGGCCTTTATTTATTTATGTATTAGCCCCTGACAACAGGAGATTGCAGGWCTGATTTCTCTGCCAGAGTTAGGGGAACAAAAAAAGGTGGGACTGTTGGAGTAAAATGTTTTTGTCTCCAATCTCTTTGCTWCCCAGGTGAGGGTCAAACACCCCCTTCCTTGGGCTTTCCCCTCCTCCAGCTCTGGGGATGGATACAAAGGCTAAGCCTTGCTGTCTCCTTCTCTCCGTCCTTCTTACAGATGCAAATCCCCTCTGCTCAAGCTCAAGAGTGTCTCTGGGAATAAAATGTGCTCTGTGGTAATGCCTTCATTTGAAAGTGTTATGGAGATCTGGAGCTGAACAGCTGAATGGCGAGCATTCCTTTCCTTTTCTTCTTTTTTTTTAAATACCTTTAAATTTTTTTTTTTCACAAAACCCCACCAGTTTAGGGCTCTGATAAAATGACCAAGAAAGTAATTTCCTAAAGCATTCATCCTTCTTCCTCACCTAGCAGATCTGAATCTCCAATCTCCTTCCTCTGTCCCATGCAGGGATAGGAGTTGAACTCCATGATCCTCATGGGTCCCTTCCAACTCAGGAGATTCTGTGATTCTCACTTCTTCAAACCCTTCCCCAGCTGCTCCCACTCCTCATGAGATCAAGGGGTTCCTAGCAAGGCTTTCATAATGAGTATCCAAGGCCAACGTGTGCTCCCAGCCTGAATACTGCTTATTTCCCTGTCCAAAACACACATCAACAAAAGAATTAAAAAAAAAAAATAAAATCCAGTTTATAAGTGTTTCTCCTGGCTCAAAATGCAACAACTTTTTATTTTGTTATGTTCTGTCMCGTTTTCATTAAAAGCAAGCAGATTAATAAAGGAAATTGAGAAAAAGGAAAAGAAATAGCTTTGTTTAAAAAATACCTCATCAGCAAATTTTTCCACATTTTCAATCAAGTAAACTGATTGTGGTATCTTATTGTTTGATAGGAGCATGAATATATTTCCATTCAGTGCTTAACAATTTTTTTCCCCTAGCGAATAAAGTATTTGTCCAAAATGCTTCCTCACTTGTAATATGGAATAGCATTTTTGTTATGTCTGAAAAGAAAACCAAATATTGACTTTCATAATATGCAGATTTAGAGTTCTGCTTTTGAAAGGGTGGATTTTGAAATYTGGGGAAATTTAAGTGTTTACTACAAGACATGTCTCCATCTGAGGTAATCACCCTTGTCTTCCTTCTGTAGTTAAAAGGGATCTGCTCAGCAAATTCGAGGGCACAACTCTCCTCACAGTATAGTAATCTGCTTTCAGACAAATCACACTTCCCCTAAAAAAGCACTTTTCTCTCCATGTTCTGCAAGTCTTGACTGACTAGGAAGGCTCCTTGGAAGGATCTGCATTTTAATTAGATGTCTTAGATGTGGGTAAATTTAGGGAACGTAAAACCTGACCAACTAGTTTAAAAGTGAGTTTGTTCCTTAAAGCTGTTCAGGATGCTAACAGGATTATGCAGAACCTAACAGGGCCATGGCTCCCCTAAAGCTGGCTGTGCAACAGCACATGAAAGTAAATACTTCTAATTTCAGATTGAATGCCTATGGGCAGAGGCACCAAATGTGCACAATAGTGCACAAGTTATTTCCAATTGCAAATACTCACTCCGCAGAGGAAACGCTATTAGCTCTGTCCCATCTCTGCTGAACTCATCTTCACTCTTTTAATRTTATCAAGACTTTAAAATGCACAGAAAAATGAGAAGTGAGATATAAACTGCTTCCCTTCTTCCYACCACCCACACTTACATAAGAAAACACTCAAATGAAGTAAACTATATATATGTGTATGTGTATATATATATATGTATATATGTATATGTATATATATTTATATACATGTAAAATACAAATTCCACTTAAAAATACAGTCCATAATCATATTTCAGCTTTTGTTTTTTATCAGGTGGCAAGTCAAGACTTTCACACCAATGGAGTGTAATTGTGTTAGTAAATTCTGCTAGTAAATATCTTTGAAAGTGTGAGCCAATAAGATACTGTACCTGAAAATTAACTTATGCCTACCCTCAACAGAACAGCAGTGAAAACCTTTCAGAGGACTGTGGTTAGGGCAAGGGATTTTTAGGCATTTTTCTGTACCTCTCACAGTCATCTGAAGTAAGACACTTCAATCACAGTGCCTTGGTATGGATGTGTCTTTCACTGCAGCCTCGGATAACTATCCATGTTTGGGTGTTATCATGGGAGTAGCTGCCTCGCTATATCCATCTTTTCCCAATTGCACGGTATCGATTGATGGTGTAGCAAAGTTTTTGAGTGATAGCTCAACAATGAAGAAGTTCCAGACTCCCTCCCTCTTTGCTCTGCTAGTGGAAGGGAAAGTGGCTTATCCCCAGCATTAATTAAACTGCAAAACCTGATCCTGGCTATGGAAGACCTGTGTGTAGATTCATACTCTCTGACAACATCTTAAATTCACTGACTGGGTTTTACTCGGTAAATAAATAAGAGGATCAGACCAGCACTACTTTAGAGAGGTCAAGCAAAATTTCTGGTTTGTCTCTGAAATGCATGGGCCAAATTATTTGCTGTTGAAGACCACCAAAGCTGTCCTGAAACTTGCTGATTTATGCCATGAAAGGATGAGCTTCCATAACAAATTTGCAGGTAAGAGAAAGTCTGAGCCAGAGAGTGACAGCGATTGAGATGACCAGAGGGACCTCCTGCCTGACAACGAGAGGGCTCTGGTTTATGCCTTGCCTTGGAAAACATAGCGTGATCTCTTCGAGACCCAGGCCCATTTTGTTTTCTGCACCTTTTTCTTTATGTTTTCTGCCTTCCTGTGTTGCAATGCAGTGGTTAGTGTATAATGCTGCATGCCTAAATCTGCTTTCAAAACAGATTTTAGAGACTTTATCCTCAAACTGACGGTTTTCAGTCTGTGTCCATAGTTCTGCCTAAAGGCGTGTTCGTGCTGTGGGGTTTTTGGGAAAATGGATCTCTCAGGACAACTAAAAAGGAGGAGTAACTAAATGATTATTTAGGTTATCTCTGCACTAAATTGGGTGAGAAAAGTGGGTTGAGGCAATAGCCTGTGATTATCAAAAATCTTTATTTTCTTTGTTGCCTTTACAGGTGAAGCATTCCTGAGGTATTTCTTCTAACACTCCCACCCCCATATACACATTCCTCCCTAACCAGTTCCTTCCAACAACTGCACTTGCCCCCTTTGAAAATCAAGGGTGACTTTCAGCTCCCAGCATAACTGGAGAAAAAATGTGGCATAGATTAAAGAAAAGAGTTGCTTTTCCCTTCCAGAATCTGCGTGGGACGATGAGATTCGCAAAAGTTGTTGGCCAGGATATCACTTAAGAGAGGCAAARCTCTTCCTTGGACGGTCTCTTTCACATCCCACTTACAATAACAACAGTAGCCTTGGTATCATTTTAAAAGGGAGAGCAGAGAAGGTGTGGGGGTGGGAAGGACAGGAATTACAGMCCTTGTACTAATCAGATAGAAAAGCTCTGTCTCCCACAATTCTTTCATTAGCTGGCGAGACAGGTGCCCTCCGACCTCCAGCATCACTTACTTCCTTGGTAACAACTACTGCTGGCAGATGATCCCTCTTGTAGACTTCATCCATATTCAAAGAGTTGTCACATCCAACTGATGCTAAGAAGCTAATCAAGTAGAATTTTCTTTTCCTTTTCTGTCTCTTTTTGTTCTGCCCTTTACTCCTTCTCTCATGCTAGAAAGATATTTCTCCACCACGCACTCAAAATCTTTTGAACCCTGAGAAAGGACCAGATCTGTGGGGAAAGGGAGGAAATAGCTTTTCTGTTCATAGGRGGAGCCTCTGGTGATTTTTATATTTTTACATAAGCATGGGACTGTTTTGCATTGCCATTAACAGTTTTTAAGGACCACCAAATACAACCAGGGGCTTGATTGGAACAGCGATCTGTTTCAGGGCAGTTTGAAAATTCAGGGCAGTTTGAAAATTCGCCATCAAAACTATTTTGAGACAGGAAATTTAATTTCCAGTGCTGTCTAGACTTTGGAAGAATGTGGCCTTATTAAAGGAGTTGATTTCACAACAGATAGAAGATGAGTTAAAATTATGTTTTCTACAGACAAGGGTAATATTTTCAGTGATGTTTTCATTTTGTGTACTTTTTCCCCCATGGTAAGCCCATCAGCTATACTGTGCTTCTTTCCTGTGTTCGGAAATAAACTTGCCAGCATGGTTCTAAAGTAGCTAGAAAGAGTTTATATGAGGATATTTTATTTGCATTTGATGAATTTTRTACAAATATATTTTCTAACAGAGATGGTCATCTCTTCTAACYACATGCAAAGAGTAATGTGAAGTAATTTCAAACTCTGAGGATGAGAATGTAGAATCTGAAACAGCAGCTACATAGGAAAAACTGACTCTTACATCCTTGRTGAGAAAAAAGAATCAGAAGAATAATGAAGATGCCATTTCTGCACTTTTCCATTCTGAGATTTATAGATTTCTGATAATTTGAATAACATGAATCATCTAGGGRAAAGTCTGAGGCCATTGAGTTCAGATAGACAGCAACTCTTCATTCACAACAGTGTGTCAATGGTTGTCAGTCAAACATGAGGGAAAGGGAATCAAAGTCAGGAATTTCTGCTCCAGAAAACATGGAGRTTTATTTCAGCGTGAAAATCCAGAACACCTGGCAGATATTATTTYCAGCTTTTCAAAATGATGTACCATTAGGCAAGACAGAATTCCTAAAATGGTCCCCAATTTTTCTGAAAAACACTTATCAGCAACTGACCTTAAGAATTTCTAATAAAAAAAAAATCTATAAACAATAGCCCTGTTACAATGCCACTGATTTTTACAATTCAGAGGAAATGCTGACATCCTCCATTCAAGCACTAGTTTCAAGCTACTGAAAACGCTGTTTTCAATCCTGATGGCATCTGTTCCTCTTCCATGAGTTAATTCAAGAGGAATAAATGTGCAAAACAAAGGAAAGAAGGAAGTCAAAGGCACACTGGTCCCAGACAAACATCGATCCCGCAAATCTCCCTCATTTCCACCATCCTCTGCCAGGTTTCTTGCGGGAATGTGCAATGCATAATTTACTCCTCATGTCTTTCCTTCCATCATCCTGCAAGTACAGATTCTTCCTTAGGCATCCTTGGTGCTCCTGAAGCTCCTGTGGCGGGTGCAAACTGAAGCTGGCTGACGGGTTTATTCCCAGGAGCCTGTGCTCTGCGGGATTGCTGCTGCAACTTTTCAGCAGCCTCTGCCTTCGTGACACTCTTTTTGGACCTCCCTCKCACTCTCTCTTGTCTAGCAATGCCTCTTCTCATGGAGGCTGGAGAGCTAAGTCCATTAAAATGGAATTTGGTGGGTTATTGCACAAAATTACCTCTATTTACATCTGCTGCCTGTCACTTTCAATGTTCGATGTCTTTTATCACTTAATACTTCCACTACCTGTCCATGCCAACTTTCAATGGGCAGCAGTTGTAAACTCAGGTTAGCATTGTTTGCTGCATGCACTCCTTCTGACAGAAGCCTTTTAAYGGGCTGTGAGAGCTGGTGCCTTGGCCAAGAATGTTTGTTCATGGGTGAGACAGGGCTACAGCTGTGCCGATACCCAGAAATGCCAAGAATATCCATACGTTATTTCCCTAGGCTGAATTATAGCTCCTGTACCATTATTAACTCTTTTTCTGCTTCAAAATGCCTTTGTTGAGGGCAGCAGAGGAGGAAAGAATAAAAATGAAAGTCAGTTTTTGGCTGGAGGGAGCAGTGAACCTGAATCTTTCCTATCTCAGTGGGGCTGGGCTGCAATATTTCAGCAGGAAGAGAAATGYTGAATTTTTGCTTGTGGAAGACGGCTTAACTGTGAGTTCAGTGAGAGATTGCGTAACAAAATTTATGCCCAGAAGACATTCAAGAGCTGGAGACCCATCTGAGACCCAAAGCCTTGAATGAAAAGGCCGTTCCTGGTACCTAGTCTGCCACAAGGCAGACTGGGCTGTCCAACGCTTGAGTCACAGAGCACCAGGTTACAGGAGTCTGGTGAGCACTCCTGGTTGTTCAGCACTGTCCTGGGGACTAGAGAATCTTGAATACCAACCCCTTTTCCTGCCTAGCATGCTACATCCATCCCCTTCTCCTCTGTTTACTTGTGTGAGCACTTCAGCAGAGACTTTGAAAGGCTGAAGAGCAGCAGAATACGTTATTTCCACAGACCTCAGCAGGCGCTGGCTGATGTCCCATTTCTGCAGAAGCTCAAGCAATTAAGTTTTGCTTCTTGCTTGCTGGTRGTGTGACACCAAACACCCAACTAACTACCACAGCAAAGCCAGGAAATCTTCCCCTGTGAAAATCAGGCTCATACCAATGTGGTACAACTCAGATCTGGATGAAAAATGATGGTTTTAAAGCCTCCCTTACTCACATTATCTTCCTGCCCTTTTGTCAGTGAGTTAACGTGGCATCAAAGTGTCTGCCACCCTGATCTCTGACCATGAGCCCATTAAAATTGCATTGGAAGTTAACAATAAGGATGGAAAACAAAGATCAAATGAATAATGCATAAACAAAGCACTTCAATTAGATATTGAAGAAAATAATATAAATATATTAGATAGAAAAATGTCCTGAATTATAAATTAGATGGGGAATTTCTTTTTTTTTTGTCCCCCAATGGGAGGAAAAAAATGAAAGGAAATAAAGAGATACATAGTCTTTTATTGGTTGATGGGAATAAACTGTAGGGATATTTGTACTTCTTTGCTCTTCAAGCTTAGTAATTTCATGTGTTTTTGCAAGATAACACTTGGGTCATGTGATTTCATCAACCAATCGAGCTGCCAGGCTCTTTGCTGACACTTGGTAATGAAGTGATATGGTAGGGTAGGACAAAGTCACCTTATCTTTTTATAAATGCATTGAGTGGCATTTGGGATGCCTCCCCACCTTTCTGGTTCATTTGCATTACACAGGAACCCTCTAAATGTTAAAGCTTTCTCTTCCAGTGAAAGTTTGACGCTTCCAGCGGCATTCAAGGATATCTGTCTTGGAGTGGCATAAAAATAATGATGTGCAGCTGTGTGTGTGGGGACGGGGCTGCGTACGCGTGTGYGCGGCAGCGGCTCAGAGGCTCCGGAGCTGTCTCCGGCACCAAAGCAACGCGTGTCGTCCATCCAAGCTGACAGGCCTACCCAACCTGAAATCATCTGAGTGCAGTTTCTGAAATCGTTTGAAAGTGGAGTGTCAGGAAGATGTTTGCATGGCGGCTGACATCTCCTCCCGGCGTGGTTTAATGACATCCCTCCCTTGTCATAACTCTCCTCACGCTTCACAAATAATAACAGCGGTGGAAGAACTTGGCGAGACAGAGTTGGGAGCGGGAAATGGGGGATGTGGGAAAGGGCTGGGAGGCAGGGAAGTGCAAAGCCCCGTAGACAAAAACACTTGAAAGGGCTTGAATCAGCCTGAGCATTCGTACCTGGGAGGGCTGTGGGCGTTTCTTGCTTTCCATCATTCTCCCATCTTGTTAAACAAAGGGTAGGGATTTACCTGCCTTTGCCAATCAGCCCAATCTAGAGCAGCAGGCAAGGATGAAATCCCTCTTGGTATGGAGGCCTGTCTATAAAGATGCTGATTGCCTCTGTCTRTTTAYTGCAACATGTTTTCCAGGTGCAAGGAGGGAGAGGGCARTGAAYCCACRGCTGCCTGGWGAGTTTCCTCCTACCCCYGCTRGGTTTCTGGCTTTGGTGSGACMAGCAGGCACATTACAGATTGAAAAMARCAGATGARATCTTAGGGAATCAAAGTGCTGGACCAAGTTTGGACTCCTGACTTTTAAAACTGKCTCAGCCACCTTCCTGGCTTGGCTTGGACATGWTGCCCATGATTCTGTGCCTCAGTAACCTGCTTTGTGCAAGGATTGAGGAATGAAGATTAATTCCAGAGCACACCAAACACAGCAAGATGATGTGAAACATGTTACAACATTGTTGACATGGAGAGATTAACATGGTCCTTTTCAAAATATCCCATGGGCACTTCATACCCTCAATTAAATACARTTATACCCAGGGGAAATGATCAAGAGTTAAGTGACTATCAGTCTATACCCATTCCCAAAGAAAGAGGCTAATTTTCAGGTGTTTGCTGGTCAGAGAATAAGAAACCAGATTTCTGTCTCCACTTTTGGTCAGTGCAGTTTGCGTGTGTGAGATGCTGCCTCTGTATTTCTGGTGGGGAACACACCCAGCAGAACAAGCCATGTCACCCACAAAGTCTGTGTGCTGCCAGGCAGAGGARAGACTTATTTCTGTCAGGCATGAAGACAGTGAGAGAGCTGAGGAGCTGGAGAACCAGGTATGCTGCTTCCCAAGGCTCCAGATGGCTGTCTCAGCTGTCTTCTCAGCCGTGAGAGGGTGTTCAGGAGCTGAAAGCCTGCACCTGCTGCTGAAAGAAACATGATTTTATAGGTGCTTGGTGCCTGAGGATTTCAATGTGCAATAAAAAGATAATTTATAGTAATCATAACAATCATGGGTGAAACCTTGAGCCTCTAACAGTCTGCTGCGGGGTACAACGACCACATAAGCTGGTGACAAGTTTGCAGTCTCAAGGACTCTGTAAATGACTGAGCTGCAGTCCAAGGACTATCTAAAGTGATAATATGKCAAAGGGAATGCAAAGATCCTCCCTGCTTCAGCTAATGCATCTCAGGAAGTGCTTTTGTACTCCCAAATTTTGTCTTCTCCCTTCCCTCTGCACTTGATGATCTTCAGCTTGAAAGCTAATTATAACAGAGGGGTGGAGTTTTTTCTTACTAATTTTGTCTAAAAGACAGATATGGCTGTACTTCATAGAAAACACATTTGAGCCCTGTGGGGGTGTCTGTTATCCTCTGTGCCCAGCTATAAAAGGGCCATCTGATGCAGGTCTACAGCTCCCCACTGCCCCTTGACCACTTCCACACACCAGCTATGTGCAGAAATCACCCAAACCTGGTTTTAAGCATCTTTCCAGSTGGTGTACAGCATCCTCTGTGAGGGCAGAGATCCTGTCTTGTGAGGACTGGAGCTTGCTTTCCTTGCCTTTGGAAGTAAGGAATGACACATGTGCTCTGCCAGCCCTTTGAGAGGGTATTTACAAATGAAACGAAAGAGATGACAGATAATTTCACATTGTTTCACAAGGAACTGAATGATAAAGTCAGGAAAGAAGGAAGGGAGAAAGGAGCTTTGTCTAAAGGAGTGTTATCTTAAGTGGGCTCACCCCCATGGTACTGGAGGTGTCTCTGTGTGGGTAATGGACTCTTTCCCTCCTTACTGGTTTTAAAGATCAGTCCAAACTCTTTYGATGAGAATCTCTGAAACTCCTTTCACCTGGCAACAAATACCTGAAAATCTGGAGTAAATCTACACTGAACCATGCAACCATCTTCCTATTACCAATGGAAAGATCTMGACTCCTCACCCCAAATGTGATTCCAGCTGCAGATATAGAGGTGTAGCATGAACTTCATGTGAGAAATTTATTCAGGTTACAGGAGCAAGTATACACCAGCAAGGACAGCACTGTGAGCCAATCAGAAACAGCAGACTCTGGAATGAATATTAGTTAAATCTTGAGGTGASTTGGATAGACACAATGCAAAAATTGTAAGTATTTCTGTTAAGTGCAGAAGGAATATAAGGCTCAAGTGGAGATTCCTGTGATTTTCTTGCGCTTTATATGGCTTGGTTTCCCCAAATATCTCCATGACCTCAGTAAAGCCCTCTGTGCTGTTCACCACACAATAGCAGTGGGAAGAGTTCAATTTGCCTGTTATCTCTGGGGGGAATTTAAAGTAAATTCCATGAAATTCCCCATATTTAACTAAGTAACTGAGAAGGGGCAGCATATCTATCTTTGGCAATGTTTTTAACAGGGAGGCTACCTAATTCCATTAGAGAGATTTCGGATGAAGTACTAAAATATGTGAGTTTTGTTTGAATTTTGGGTGGAACATGTGCTCTATCTGTCTTTCTTGTTTGGTTTCTTCATTGCATGAAATCCACATGTCTAAAAGGGGGTTGCAAACATGAGGATGGAGCAGCTCTTCATCAGAGACACTGCACATGGGCTGGAAGAAATCTCAAGTAGAGGAGCTCTCTTCTCCTCATTCCCATGTCCAGAGCACTCTGCAGTCCATGTTTTACATGGGCACAGAGAATCTCAGCTTTASCTACACCTTCATTCTTACCAGAGGTAACTCTGCTTGTTGTTTTTAAATGACCCTGCTTGTCTGCTGGAAGACTTTGGGAAGCAGTGAACAATGATTCTTCCTTCTGCAGCCAGAACTGAGGTAGTCCAGGCATGCTAAAAACTTCTTATGGGCTCATTTAATCTCATGGGTTCACTCTCATTCCAAGAGAGTGAACCTTTCCACTATTGCACCCTAAAGTGTGAATTATCAGATATTTGTTTCCTCTTTTTCTTTTTTTTTTTTTTTTTTTTTTTTTTTTTTTTTCTTTCCTTGCCCTCTGCCCTGCCACCGCTGAAATTTCTAAAACTTTTTTTAATTTATGAGGAAAATTAAATAAACAAATAAATAAACCCCCAGAACTCAAAGATTTCTTATTAAAGTTCTGAACATATGCTACTTATGAAAAAAAAAATCTAAGTGAAATTGGCTGATAAAGTAAGAATCCCACAAAGGGCTGTTCTTCCAATCATCCGGTATTTCTCCTGTAATTTCCTCAGAGATTGTGGAATGATTTTCCAGATGTCTCTGTTCCTTCCAGGTGGCGTGTTCAACATGATTTGGAACAAGGCCAATCTTTGGCTGCCTCTATTCAGGGGAGATGATACTGTGCAAGGTACATATATGTACATATTTCCATGTTTTTGGCAACATAAATAGTGTGTTTCTCACAGTGTGCAAGTAAGGGACAGGCCAGAGGAATGGTTACTTTCATGTGACAAAACAGCCCTGTCTGAGAAAAGTACTTTTTCTGATCAGTAAGAAGAAAACCATCAGCAGTTGGGGCATTTTAAGGGGTTAGTATAGGATATGGTATCCTCTTTAGGCTGACTCCCATAAATCCTGCTTAGCCTCAAAGCTACTTTGGTTCCCTCCCTGATGCCGTGGCTCCTTGCTTGCCTGCTCAACATGGGCTGGCTGCAGAAATGGGCAGCCCTGGAATTAGGGCTGCAGGGAGTGGGGCTTCCTCTGGGCCAAATCAAACAGAAAGTTTGAATCACTACACTGGGTAAGGCCAAAAACCTTCATCTGCTGCAGAAGAACACACAGCCTATGGCAAACTGGATGATYCCTCAACAACCAAGTCTGCTCTGCTTTTTACCCCATACTCCTGTCACCCTGCAAATTTAACTGCTTCACTGCCAGTGAGAACCATCCTAATTTTTGGAGCTGGCTCAGGACTCTGCTTTGCACTATCAGAGGGGTTAAGCAGATCAGTGCTATCAGTGACTGATCCCTGCCACGGCTGGGTATGGCAGTGTAAATGCCATGGATGGATTAAAAAGGCTGTGATTTTTACATGACAAGGAGGATCCTTGCTGGGAGCACAGACAGAGCTGGATTTGGGCTGTGGCAGAGGGAGCTGAGCACTGCCCTTCAATGGGGTTTTCATTCTGCCTCCTCCCAGCAATGATGTCAGAAGGAGCAGTAATGACCTACTGGGTTTTGAGATGAAAGAAGAAGGCAAGGCATTTCCCCCTTCCATTTGGGCCCCTGTGGTGTATTTAAATACCTCCAGCACGTCAGCATGACAAGCTAAGGGTAAGTGAGGGACCTTGGGTCTACATTGCTTCGTCTCTGCAGTTTGCTGCTGCAATTCCCTCAGCTCCGACTCCGTGTACATGTTTTTGCCATTTTCAYTCATGTTTTTTCAATCAAAATCCAGCCTTTTAATGGAGATTTTTTTTTTTTTTCCCGGCAAAGCGCCTAAATGTTGTCGGAGAGACATTTCCCTTCCTCCAGAAAATAAATGTGATTTTGAGAAAAACATCTTAATCTTATGCTGTCAAAAAGACCCAGCTTTAATTGAAAATTTCTATCACGAGCAGAAAGCGTAATACACATCCTCTATCTGTGCTCACCTCAGCTCTTTATCCAGAAATGCCCTATGAGGCAGTTTGTCTACTTCCATGTGTGAACACAGGTAATTTTCAAAGAAAATCAGGAAAATCAGGAATGAGTCACAGATAAGTTCTAGAAATTTCATATTTCTTTTCCTTTTCTGAATTGTTATCAAGGTGCAGTATTTTTGCTAAACTTCTCTTCTAAGARCAAATCTGAGGAACAACAAAGAACTGTTTCTTAGCTCAGTCTCCTGAGAATTTCCATGTCTCTAACCATGTGAACACCCTAATGCTGCRCTATATTATCATTTTTACATATTTTGCCCTTTTTATGATAACCTTTTCTTCTCTGCTTCCCTACAGCTTTGCCTGCGTTTCACACATTTCTAGCACATTTCTAGTGCAGTGGTCTGTGCTTCCTTCAACAACCAAAGCCAATTCAAACATATATATATATATTTCAATTCTGAAAAAAGCAATTGGCATAATTTCCAGTTGATATCTTTTGCACTGGGAAAAGCAACATTTTGCCTTGAACTGCTCTGGTTTGGACAACAAAATTTCCCAAAAGAGTGTGGGATTCATCTTCTCCAGTTGAGGGTGTCAAAAATTTGGATGTCTAGGCTGGCCATCCTAAGGTTACTTTATTGTTATTTTAGATATATAAACACCTCCCAGGAGTGAGGCATTTCTTACACATTCATCTTTGGCTGTAATGAAATTACCTCAGGAGATGCCTGTTCTTCTGTATTTATTGTAAGAGAAGCCTGGTATGACTAACCCCAATTAGACATCTGGCTTTTAGGACACCTAAATTAAGGAAGATGAACCTCAGATGGGCAGAAGATGCCCTCGAGCCCTTTGATAGACACACCCATGCTCATCCCTCTGTCCTGTCCCCTGGTATCTGCTGGCTCCTGGACATTGTTCATGGCCAGAMGAGACCATGTCCTTATTTTGAGGGGACAAAGCCCCAGGGTGTCACTTGCAAYGTAAAACTCTCTTAGAAGTGCTGCTGAAGGGCCAGAAAGTTTGGAGCCTGCTTTCCAGCAAGCCATCAAAAAGAGCAGTGGAAACCAAACTATATTTGTCGCTAAACACCTCTCTTTGATTTGCACCTCAGGTTTATTTCCCCAGAGCTTGCAAYAGCCGGGTTCTAATTTTGGATACGTGACTATCTTTTACCGAGACGGTCACCAGGAATRCGAGATTGACAATAAGTTTTTGGATGTGGGAATCAGCCACAAATTACTTTTTGAAAGTAATTTGAGCAACTCTGAGTAGCTGATGGATTCAGGCCTCAAACACTTTCCCCTGAATCAAGACAACCTCCAAAACAAATACTCCAKCCTGGAAGAAAAGCGCCTTCTTGTTCTGGAGGGATGATTGGGTCACTGAGAATAGCTGTGCTCCTTAGAGATGGAAAAACATAAGAAGGATAAGCAGGTAGACTTTATATGGTCCAGGGAGAAGAAGGGTGTAGAGGGAGATGCTGAGAACATTTGAGACACTTTAACCTGTTGAGATCCTCTAGCATGTTGAGATCCTCTAACATGTTGAGATCTAACCTGATCTTAAAAGAAAGGCAAGTGGGAATCCAGAAAGATGAGGAAAGAAAGAAGAAAGCCCAGAGAGTCTGGAATCTGTGATCTGTGATCTCAGCTGAGCCTGGAGCGAGCCTGGAAACAAGACTCAGACTGGAGAACTTCAGCTGTGACTCTGGTGCASAGAGTGTCCCTGTTGTCAGTGGAGAAGGGACAGAAGGAGCAATGGCCAGTACTTCCAGCCTGACATTTTCTCCTCAAAAAACCTCCCAAGCCTCCTGCCCAAAATAATAAATCTGCTATTTCCCTCCTCCTCCTGCAGAAGGGAGAAGCATCCTTGTGGGAACAGACCCTTGAATGAGAGAATTTCATGCTTTGAGGGCTCTGGGGCCATTTCTCTCTTGAGAGCACCCTGTGCTGTCCTGAGGCTGCTCCCAGGGRGAGGGCTCAAATCCTCTCAAATGACACAAGGACAGACTGGCCAGTGCAGGAAAGTGCTGCCCATCTCCTGTCCAGCTGTCCAGCAGGGGAGGGCTTTTTCTCTGCAGGACCTCTGCAGGACATCTCTGTCCACCTGGGTCATTCCTCCTTTCCCTCCACCCAGCTATGCAAAACYGCACACAACATCAGAGAAGGAAAAGCTGATTTACCATAACTGAGCAGAGTGTGRGTACATTGCATAAAATATGCTGTTTGTGACAGAGGGAGCCATCCAGCCAATTTGATAGCTYTGCTCCCAGGGGATTAAAGTACCTCCTTCATCTCAGCAGAGAGTCTGTGTATGGAAAGAACCTGAATTAAAATCTACCTTTTGCTTCAGTGCCTTCAAAACACCGCTGCCTCTCATGGGCAAAGCCAGACSTAATCCTGGATTCAGCTCCCTCCCAGTATTGTTCAGTTTGTTATCTTGCCTTGCTTGTTTGTTCCACTTACTCGTTGTGTACCMCTGACACGAGGATAATCAAAATCTCCAGAGGAGGGGAGCATCTTCCCTGTTGTGATCTGTGGAGCTCTGCCTGCACTCTGATCCTCCCAGACTGTCACCACTCTCRGGTTTGTGGTGTTCCCCTTCCCCCTAAAGACATCCCAGTCTTTATCACAGAGAGACCACTATTTTAAATAGATAACGTTAGGTTAGGTAAGGTAAATAAATCTCATCTTAATCGACTGGATCAAGGTAACCCAGCTAGTCTGTGACAGAATAAGACACAGTTTTCACCAGCAGTCTCTGTCTTYCCCAGCCTTGGGTTCATGCTCCTGATATGAAACAAAAGTACACCAAGGACCACCAAACAAAAAAAAACATCACCTTTGTCTCAACGATCTTTTGAACTATAAATTGAGGGAGGTGGGGCAAATGCTTTAGGAGAGAATCACTGCCTGCTTGCCCTGATTTTATGTTTTGCCTTAGACACATAGTCTTGGCCATAGTCAAGACAGAACACCAGGTAAGACAGATGTGCTGCACCAGCGTGGTCATCCTTGTGTTCTTCTCTTTCACTTGGATTAGTCGCTTAGGGACAGCTTTTTAGTGGCAACATTGTTCCCAACTTCCTTTATCAAGGTCACAYTGGGAGTCCGTGAAAGATCTGAGAATTAAATCCAAATATCTCAAGTGAAATTTCTGCACATTGGACTGTCCACTCCCTGATTCATGGCTGCTACAACTACTTTCAACTGCAGACTATCAAACTTTTTCAGGAGCTGTCTCTGATTAGTTGATAGTGTTTTCTTAAAAAAAAAAAAAAAAAAAAAAAAAAAAAAAAAAAAAAAAGGGGAACATCTCAAATAAATTCAAACAATAAATAAGCCAGCTGAAATCGAGGTCTGCTCATGGATATTCAGTAAGCTGCAAAAGAATCAAAATCTGTTGGATAAATTATTCATTGCAAATTATTTGTTCATCTTGACAGTCATAAAATTATACAATCCATTAAAAAATAAAATAAAAAAAAAAAGTCCAGTCACAGTATTTGACTCCAGTCCTGTGCTACCGAGAAAAACCCACTGTGTTGGTATTTTGGATGAATGACATGCCTGTGCCCCCACTGATGGGATCTGTGGATGCTCAGCCCCTCTTAATTCAGCCTGGGAGATGGAGCACCTTACAGAGAGCCACTGGCTGCCCCTGGGAGGGATGGTTTTGTTTGCTCTTAGGGGATCTGAGGAAATACCTTTGTATTTCTCTTCCTGCTTCAGTAGAAAAGAGAAGGTGTGGAGATCACTCCTCTCACATAGCTCAAATCTAAAAGTCACAAATCCACTGCAATTTGTGCCAATGGGCTGTGTTGCCCCATCTCCTGCCCTGACCTCACTGTGTCCCTTTCTGCTGTTGGGATTGCTGTTATCACATGGAGGTCCTGTTTTATAGGGGATCCTTGGATGTCTGTTCCAGCAGACAAAAGGAAGATCAGAATTCCGCCAGAATTGTGGGGCTGGACTTGCTCCTGTTCCCATCCTCCTCTCTCAAGCACACACCTGGGCCCTTTTCCCTGCACAACACAATAAATCTGTCTCCACACAAGGGAGGGGCACTGGGCTATGCTGATAACTCGTGGCTGGGCCCTCTCTTTGTGCCCACTCTGCACTGCCAGGTGTGGAGGGATTGGACTCAGGTTGATAAGCACAGAGRCCATGTCAGCTGTCACTTGGCTGAGATTCATCCCGCTTCTTATGGCCCAAATCACTGAAAATACCCTTTATTTTCAAAATGGGAAATRCAGCGGAGCCCTTATCAACATACAGCAAGGTATACCAGAGAAGCACAGGGTCCAGAGCAGCCAGTCCCATAACAGGCTTTTAGAGCCCACAYGTGGACTGGAGCAAGTGGAGATGCCTTTGGTTACTTCCACACCCACAAGCACACACAGACTTTGACATAAACATGTATATTTGTCTATGTTCAAATAAGTAAATGTTTTCAAAGACCAACGAGATCTGATCAGTATTAGAAACTGTTGCAGACCTCAGAGAGTAAAAAGCCCAGTTTCAAAGGCAGAGGGAAAATAAGTTCTTCCATCCTGTTCTACTCAGCATCTTACACGCCACCTTCATCACCATGGTATTTATTTTTCCCTCTGAATTTTTCTTCTTTTCAAGGCTTGATCTGAGGCCAGGTTTTCTAATGAGTTTAGTGAAGGGATCAAAGGATCTAACCATCTGCCTAAAGAAAACAATAGTATTTCCAATTGAATGATGGTATCTGGCAGGGAAGGCAGATTGCTGGGTAACTTAGCTACATCGTAGGAGAGAGATGGGAAGCACAACAGAGAAGGAAACCTTATCTAACCAGATGCCAGCAAAAAATTCAAGTCTTCCCAAAGACTACCAATTACTTTATTTGGGCAGCAACATAGGAGAGGAGAGGAGAGGTTTGGAGAGGCTTGGAGACGAGAGAAAGAAAAGAAAAGAAGAAAAGAAGAAAAGAAGAAAAGAAGAAAAGAAGAAAAGAAGAAAAGAAGAAAAGGAAA